>NC_142928.1:139592282-139597282 GCF_046866305.1 Octopus bimaculoides
TGCGTGCGTGTGTGTCTGTATGTATATATAAATATATTTATATATATATAGAGAGATATATATAGATATGTGTATATATATATATGTGTGTATATGTGTGTGTATATATATATATATATATATACATATATGCATATATACATATATATATATATATGTGTGTATGTGTGTTTTTATATATATGTGTGTATGCATATATACATATACATATACATACATGCATATATATATATATATATATATATATATATATATATATATATATATATATATCAATGTATGTATGTGTATATGTGTGTGTGTGTGTGTGTGTGTGTGTGTGTGTGTATGAATGTATGTGCGTATTTGATGATGCTTAAATACAACAATAGTATGTTGTTACTGATTTTGTTGTTTATTCTCAGGTGATTGCTGACTGTGCATACTTCTGCTCAAAGTCATTCCAGCTTTGCTTATCACATCTTTTCTCGGGGTTATCTGTTATAGAGGATTAATTTCAGTAACTCAAAATACAAGTGTTCATTGAATTGAGGCTTCGTTGTTGATGATAATGGTAGATGGGGAAAAAGAAAGGAGGAGCGAATTAAAGCATGAGATATGTTATGGTGATTTTGTGTACACAGAAAGAGAGGGGGGAGGGGGAGAGAGGGAGAGAGAGAGCAGAGAAAAGAACACTGACGTATAATCCTTATCTCTCTTCCTCTCTCCGTTCTCTCAAAGTTTAATTTAATTTTAACCCGGTAAAGCTAATTGACAACCCAGATAAAGCCATCACCATCAATTGTATCCCTGACTTTATTCGTGATTGACGAGATCTAAAGTGAAAGTAATACTTGTTAGATATGCTCTAACCTAAGTAATGACTTCTACTTCATTGATCCGTAATATTAATTTCTCAGTAGGAATATTTTCATATACAATTTATCACTATACAAACGCGCGCACACACATACACTCATCGCAGGTATATGTGTACACACACACACATACACACTTCGCAGGTATATGTGTACACACACACACTCACACATACACACACAAACACACATACACACACATATAAATATATATATATATATATTTATATTGCAATAAGAAAATGGAGGAGAATATGCGGTATCCATCGACTTGCAGACAGTGTATTCCATTGAATTAATTTGTTTATTTCGTAACTAAAATGACAAAAACCACAATATACAGATGCTTATGACATACCATGCCATATTAACAATTAAGGTTACAAATATAAAGTACATTTAGCAATTGGAGAATATACAGAAACTTACAGCTGTTTCGGCCTAGGGTTGGCATGCCCCATTCTATCCCTATAGTTCCTGGTACCCTCCCAGCAGTATATTGAATAGATACTATCCCTTAGTGGGTTGAATCCTCAACCCCTAACTCTCTTGCATTATATATATTTATATATACTCATGTTTTGAGTTCTACTTTTCCTGTTTCATCACCAAACGTATATCCATCCATCCTTCCATCCATCCATCCATCCATCCATCCATCCATCCATACATACATCCATCTATCCATCCATCCATCCATCCATCCATACATACATACATACACACGCGTAAGTGAACAAACAAATGAATGTAGCACTCAACACATTTGGCCGGAATTTCATGTATTTTGATAGTTTGACTCAGCTCCACATGACTTGCAGTTTCATGGGCACGTAGGCATTCAAACATCTAAAGAGCTGGATCTTGGAACTCATCAAAGTGGCAAGTAACTAAGTTACAAAGGTTCGGCTCAATTATTACATTTTAAACACACATCACCCACTCTCCGTGAACTATTCAGCTGAAATTCTGCACAGTCAAAAGAGATCATCGAGAATATCCGGCCGTACAAAGGGTTAATATATATATGGCGTCCAAAAATATAACAAGCAAACACATTGTGTTCAGCGGTCATGGAATCCGCCCTTTGCAAATCAGCGGTTAGATGTATCATCTTACACTATCAAACATATTCCTGGACGAAGAAAAAACGTTTTCTCCCAAATCTTTACTGTCTATGCAGACAGACGAAACTGTGTATATGTTTATGTGTAAATATTTAGTTTATTCATATCTATACAAGCGTGTTTTCAGCCTTCTTGAGTATTGTAAACACGTGTACTTTACATGGCTTGTACACAAGAATATAATATATCTGGCGGAAAATCTCTTGTTCCAACACTTTTTTTTTTATCTCTGGTTTAATTATATTTATGTTAATCCATTCTTATCTCCCCACATTTTATTTAAAGAAAAATAATCGCAAAAAATATGCAAGTTAATGTCTGTTCGCAATTCAGAGGTGATGCACTTTTATTTTATACAGTTGTATTCAGAAAGAGTAAACAGAAGATAAGTGCTGACAGCGTCTCCACAAATGCTAACGAAAGAGGTGAAGAAAGAGACAGGAAGTCTTTTAGATCGATGTAAAGAATAAAAGAGATATCAAAGTAAAAATTTTAAATTACGCAGCAGAGACTAAGCTTAAGTGAAAGGATAGTATCAGAAGATATGTACTATTATTGTACGTAATCGAGTTTGAGAAAAACCTCTCCCGCTCTCTTCCTCCCTCTCTCCCTCTCTCTTCCTCCCTCTCTCCCTCTCTTCCTCTCTCTCTTTCTCTCCCTTTCTCTCTCCTTCTCTCTCTCTCTCACACATACACACACACATGCATACGCTCGCACATATGATTCTTTGTACAGTTTTATATTTAAGAAACTGCATACACACGTTAAATGATTATGAAGGCAGTGTTTATTAAAACACATTTCATTTTCAAAATTTTATAGAATCTGCAGGCTATTTTAAATTTTTTTAATGGGCACCTCTTTTTAGACTGATGACCGTTCTGGTCCAGGAACTGCTGATAACGCGAAGCAATGGAATCGCAATCATGAAGAAATGTTTCATTTGGTATTTTTGTGCATTCTCATTCAATGTTGCCGATTTTGTATCGTAAGTTTTATTCTAAATGTCGCTATAAAAAAACTGTTAAATGACGTGAGGCCTGGTGAATGTGGAGGGCACTCCACTGGACCTCTTCGTCCAATCAACCTGTTGGTAAAATCTTACAAAGGCTGGCCTTTATATTACTATGGTGGTGTGGGGATGCCCCATCTTGTTGGATATAACACTCCACATCTTCAAATTTCAATTGAATGCATGACAAAATTGTGGCAACAAGTTCAAATAAATGGGACCAGTCACTATACCGTAAAAAAGAATGTTCTAGTTAATTCTTTTGATGATAATCCGCACCATACTGTAACCCCTGATAAATTATCACAATGTCTCCCCGTATTATGAAGATTTTCAGGTCTCCAGTAAGTGAAATTTTGGTGTCTAATCGAGTTATTAAATTTAAATGTAGTATCATCGCACTGAAGGATTTATGTTGGAAAATGCACATTTTTCTACACATTTTCCCAAGTATCACTCGTAGAACCCCATTTTGGTCCGGAATACCTTCACTAACGGCATAGACTATTCGGGAAATGTAATTTTTCCAGTAGTAACGCTTCAAAATACAATATATATATATATATATATATATATATATATATATATATATATATATATATATATATATATATATATATATATATATATATACATTAACACACGCACACATACGTCAATGTACGTTCTTTCTACTTGTTTTATTTGAAAGTCAAATATTAATTGCTGCATCACTGAACACATGTACGTTAAGGAGAGTATATTATACGTTTGCAAAGAAAGATAAGATTTAGAGTGACTCTGATGTTTAGCCTAAAACGAACCTTCGAAATTATTGTTAAATTTACCACGTGCTCCTAAATTGTTTCCGTCTACGAAATGTTACTCACAAGTTAGTAGTCTGCCAGAGGAAATGATGGAACACGCTTGCATAAGGTACAGCAGAGATGGCAGGAATCAGCCAGGAACAGCGTGGCAGGAAAATGACACTTTCAGAACCGCATGCTTTGACGTGTGTGTGTATGATTAGGATTAATCTGTGTGTTAAAATTTCGAACTATTTGAAACTTAAACAAATGGTTGTGTATATTTCTAATATCTGCAGTTATGGTTTGTGCAGTTAAGAAGTTCGATCTGCAGCCATTTGGTATTGGATTTGCAGGCACAATGTACGTCAGCTTGGGGAAGTGTCTTCTACAATAGTCCCATCTGATCCATGTCTTGTAAGTGGATTTGCTAGACAGAAAATATAGAAAAGCCCATCGTGAATATATATACAGACTTCGACCAGGGCTTTACTCTCATTCAACGCACCATCTGCGGGTTGGAAGAGGCTTCGTGGCAGGCCGCGCACCAGGTGGCTAGAGGGTTACAATAAGTAATTTGAGTTCAATAAAAATCATGTTTGTTTAATGTATAGCTGTATTTTAATACTTTTGTGATATACTGGTTATCACAAAAGTATTAAAACACAACAAAGCTTATACAAAGCTTTACATTTTACTTTTGACACCTTTCATATATATATGTATATATATATATATATATATATATATATATATATATATATATATATATATATATATATATATATATATATATATATATATATATATATATGTATATATATGCGTGTTTCTGTACCTGTAACATAGTGGTGCGACAAACGAGAGAATGGAATGTATAGAAAACTGAAAATAAGCACTGATCAATCTGTTCGGCAAAAGGCCCTTCAAGGTGGTGCCCCAGTATGACCGCTGTCCATTAACTGAAACAAATAAAAGGCTTCGAGTAGGCAGAAACGTTATCGCACCGAGCGAAATGCTTAGCGGTATTTCGTCTGCCGTTACGTTCTGAGTTCAAATTCCGCCGAGGTCGACTTTGCCTTTCATCCTTTCGGTGTCGATAAATTAAGTACCAGTTACGCACTGGGATCGATGTAATCAACTTACTCCCTTTGTCTGTCCTTGTTTGTCCCCTCTATGTTTAGCCCCTTGTGGGCAATAAAGAAATAACAAATAAAAT
>NC_142928.1:139599782-139666729 GCF_046866305.1 Octopus bimaculoides
GAAATTAACGTGCAAGTAGCTGAGCACTCCACAGACACGTGTACCCTTAACGTAGTTCTCGGGGATATTCAGCGTGACACGGCTGGCCCTTTGAAATACAGGTACAACAGAAACAGGAAGAAAGAGTGAGAGAAAGTTGTGGTGAAAGAGTACAGTAGGGTTCGCCACCAGCCCCTGCCGGAGCCTCGTGAGCATTGGGTGTTTTCGCTTCATAAACACTCACAACGCTTGGTCTGGGAATCGAAACCGCGATCCTATGACCGCGAGTCCGCTGCCCTAATCACTAGGTCATTGCGCCTCCACGTAAGCGAAAATATACCAACGTCATTTAGTCAAGAAATCAGTTTTTGAGGTGAAAATAGTTAAAGCTTAGTTTTTGAATTATTTTGAAAAGGAAAGCATTACCGTATAAACTGTTTGTTCTGTATGCATCATCAAAAGAGTTGAATTTTTGTAAATTAGCTTTAACTGGGTTTAGATTATATGCACTACCTGTTTGTTTTATAGTAGTTACACTGTTTTGGAAGCCTATATATAAAGATTATGAGTTAGAATTTAATTCGAGTACATACGTAATACCTAATGAAGAACGGGAGTACTCCATAGAAAACATTGTATTATCATGAAAAAAGAGAGAAAAGAAAGCATGCGTTTCACAGTTTGAAAGGTTTCTGGAACAAGGAGTTCCTAATGTGATAAAATTGGGATCTCAAGAGAACTACACTAATCTCTTCTGAGATATGTAAAATAATTTCTAGATCAGTGGTTTCTCAAAACGTGTCCAGCGAAGATTTGAAAACCTTATTTAACGCTTCAATATGCCTCTATAACTCGGAATCTCTCTCTCTCTCTCTCTCTCTATCTCTCTCTCTCTCTCTCTCTCTCTCTCCCCTCTCTCTCTCTTTGTGGTTCCTTGAAAAAAAATGTTCTTCATAATCTTGTTATATACACGTATGATTAACAAACGTGGTAATTAACAGCTTTGTAGATATTTTTGTGAATTTTTTTAACCTTTCAAATGGTAAATCTTTTTCTTAAAACTTTTCACATGAAGTGTACCAGTGATTTTAATCCTTCCCTTTGAGGTTTGGCCGTAGATTTTACTGTCCCACGTATGGTGCATCACTAATCTTTAATTTTCAATGTGAGGTGCACCAATAATTTTAACTTTCAATTCGTGGTACTACAATATTTTTTATTTCTCCATTTGAAATGCGCCAACGATTACGATTTATTTATTGTTTATTTATTTTTTTGTTCATTTGATCCCCAATTCGCCATAAAATTAAAAATGCAGACAATTACACCTCTGCATCTCCTTTCTTCATTAACACAAATGCATGTGAGAGTTTTCATCCATATAATTCTTTATTTGAACGGGTATAAAGAGACGGAAACCATCTTAACGTTTTTTTTTTAAACGAGGTTTTCCGCCTTTTTTTTTTAATCCTTACAGCAGCCACTCCTACGAGAGAACGGCGCTGAGATCAACATTGTTTTTGGTATCATTCTCTATCTAAAACTGCTGTGTATTATCACCTCAATACACTGCAGGTGTTACTTTTTCTTCTTTGTACAGGTATTACATTAATTTTCTTCGAATTCTCTAGAGATCCTGTCAACTCCAGAGTTTCTTTATACCTATTAACGTATCGATGACAGCTCGCTGTGTGCATATTATAATTCTACTATGAATATGCTAAGCAATAGTAAACCTCGACTGGTTAATTTAAATTTTAGTTGTCCTAAATATTTAATTAACAAAGATTTTAAAGGCCTTGCATTCTTAATAAGCTCTCGTCTAAGACATTAAATAATACCATAAGGCATTACAATACAAAGCAATTTCAATGTATTTAACCTTATTTCTATAGATTTTAACTTCCGTACGTCACACACACACACACACACACACACATACATACATAATACATATATATGTGTGAGTGTGTGTGTGTGTATACAAGGTGCGGTGAATAAACTGTCGTCTAAATTACGCAAAAATGAAAATAGCACTGATTTCTCTCTTTAAAAGATATATTTACCAAAGTTACAGAAAACTATCTTGAAATACTAAAGAGTAAATTCATTCAATAAAATCGCAAATGTCATCAACCACCACCTCCAGACCACTTCGGAATCTCCTGCAACTCTTCCGTGCAGTCACCTTGTTTAAGTTGGTCAATGCTGCCATAATCCTTCCCTTCAGTTCATCTTTGGTGTTACAATGAGATATTTTGGTCTCTCGGTCAACTGCACCCCATTCATAATAATCAAGGAGGTTGCAGTCTGGGGAATTAGGTAGCCAGATGTTAGGGGTGATGTGGTTGCAGAAATTCTCTGACAGACATGACTAGATTCTCCTGCTTGTGTGGCATGGTGCAGAGTCCTGTTGCCAAACACAGAGTCTTCCAGCAGCCACCCTCTGACCGAGAGTAGCACTACCTCCTCCAGGCACTTGATATAGGCCTCCATGTTGAGTGTGAGGCCGTGTGGGAAGATGATTGGAGACATAACGTCGCCATCACTAGTGATCACTTCAAACACCATGATGTTGACTGGATGTTTGATTTTTATGACTTTTGATACATGTCCTCAGACAGCACTGTCCTCAGATTGTCACCCAAACACTCTGAAATGTTCAGTGCAAATGGCAAGCTGTACAGCAAGTCGTTTCCAAATTTCTAGCAGAGTGAATTTCGTCATGGTGCTGTTTTTCTCACAGACGGTGCCCAACTGACCCTACTATGCTGTGTAGATGACAAAATCAAAAACAAACAAAGCACATGCGCGAAATTAAAAGTATAAAATGGTGACAATTTACTCATTGCACGCTGTATATGGGTGTGTGTTTGCACACACACCCTGTGTGTGTGTGTGTGTGTGTGTGTGTGTGTGTGTGTGTGCGCGTGCGCCCGCGCGTGTATGAATTGTCAAAATAAGTAGAGACAATTAAATAGATCTTAGAATATTGTTGATACAAATTCGATTAGCTTGTACGAGTTCATTCGATCAGCAGCCAAACTTTTCTCAAATCACATTCTACTTTCTTAAAAAATGATTGTGTATTTTTAAATAGACTATATTTTAAAACGCCTTTGATCGTAAATATACTTGCTCCACCATGACAACTCTCGTTAAACAACAGTTAATGCTTATTTTATAGACTGGACAGGATGAAAGTAAATTATCTCTGATGCGTTTCAAAATCAAGTCGTATATGGATGCAACTAAATCAGGCCTGACCAACTCGAATTACATTGTGGGCCATTTTAATCACAGAAAGTTTTTTGAGGGCCGCTTGTTTACTGACAGAATTGAAGGCATTTTGCTTTCTCATGCTATTATTACAATAATAAATGAATGATCGTTGATTCAACATGAAATATTATCGTTGCAAAAACAGTAGAATCTTTCTTTTTTACTTTTCATTACAAACTTTAATTTTCGATAAAATTTTTAAAATGTTTGTTTAAAGAAACCCATTTCAATAAAGTATCAAGCAGAGCGCAAGGTAAAGGTCTGCAGGCCGCATGCGGCCTGTGGGCCTCAGGTTGGCCTGCTCTGAATTAAATAATGCAAGAAATCTGGTAGTGTACGTTACGTTTCTACTACGTTTCTATCACTTTCTAATCTTATAAATTTTGAGTTATTTTTATTACACAAGCGTGACTGCGAGGAAAGAAACTTGCTTCCCAACCACATGGTTCTGAGTTCAACCTCTCTGCACGACATCCTGAGTTAATGTCTTCTACTACAACCTCGGGTCGACCAAAGCCTTGCGAGTGGATTTGGTAAACGGAAACTGAAAGAAATCCAATCCGTAGTTTATATATGTGCGTGTGCATGTGTGTGCGCGTGTGTGTTCTTGTGTCTGTGCGTGTCCTCCACCAATGCTTGAAAATAGTACTGGGATTGATTCATTCAACTAAAAATCCTTCGAGGCAATGCCACAGTATGGCTGCAATCTGTTGACTGAAACGAGTAAAAGGTAAAAGATCTATTAACTACTAATTAAAATACTTTGTATAACCCAAAATTAAACATGTCTTTGTTGCTCTTGCTATTTAGCCCCGCGTGAGACCTGATCAAGCTAATCTGTGATTAATGGTATTACGGCCATTCTGTTGTGTCTTTCATTCAGATATAGTGTACACCTGGCTTGATCATCAAATGTTCCCCGGGTTAAAAATGAAATATGTGATTTGAGGGAAATTTTGCTTCTGTTTATAACAGGTCGAACAACTAGGTTGAGGTTTGCTCGTTAGCTCCCAGTCAGCTCATTTATATATAATGGCATTTTTTCATGTATATGTTTTCTAGCCAGATATATTTTAAATTGAACATAAGTGACGTAAAAGTACCACTGAAAATTTCGTACAGTATACTTTAAGCAAGTTAATTTGGAAAACATTTTCACAAATTAAAGCTCATTCCAAATTAAACTGAATAATTTGAATACATAGCTGTTATTTGCTATAAAAACTAACATCAAGTTTTGTAGTCATACTGCCTTGTAACACCTAGGTCAGTAGTTTTAAGCAGCTGGTTCATGAATTTTCCAGGTGGTCTACGTTCACAGAAAATCAAAATAATGTAGGTTTAGTTGGTAATAATAAAGCAAAATTTTGCCAAGTTTTCTATTGAATATTAAGTATAATTGGGACAAAAAAATAAAACAATAGAAAAATATTACCTGCTCCTCAGATTTGAACCATCGCTTTTAAATGGATTTAGATTTCTATACCTTCCTCACTCATATACCTAGCAAAAATATAAATATCAAAATTCTAATTTATGAACTTTTAGAACCATTGGAAATCGAAATGTAACAGATTTAAGAGAAATGTCCTTCAAAATCTACTTTGACAAGCTGAAAAACAATTATTTATATAATGCCTGTAAACTGTTGTCATCTAAACCTATCTTTTAGAGTCATTCACCCTGGATACTTTGTTACTAAATTCCATTCATACGTGACTAAATTTACGTACTTGTTACAGTAAACTGAACAATTGTTGCAATGACCAGAAACATTTTCTGAACTGTTAAATGATCTAGTGAAAAATATCGATGCTAGTCACTTATAAACAAACATTTCCACAATTTTCAGTTATGCATGGATTATGTTTACAGATATGTTTCTCCTCTTGCATTCTGAGGTTCGTTAATCATCTTGAGAAAAAAGTTCTTAGAGAAAAAGTTCTTGAAGAATGAAATGCCTGCATGTCTTTTACTGAGTAACGTGAGGAGGAGAGGGAAGGAGAGGTGGTGGTGAGTGAAATGTGTATTTTTTTAAAACCTTTTTCTTCCATTACTTAGCCCGTCTGTAACGCTTTCACATGATTAGCTGAAGCGAAAGGCGAAGAGCGAAAGAAAAGCAGGGAGAAGGAAAAGTTCCTGACATTAAGGGTGTCACGAAAGGCTTGGTTGGAGGCCCAACCTACCGAGATCTTTTACAAAGCTTAGAAAAGCTGAAGGACCGCTGCAAAATGTGTGTAAATTTGAGAGGGGAATATGTTGAATAAAATCATGATTAACTGATCCTCGTGTATTTTCTTTTACTCAAAGCCAGAAATATATATATATATGTGTGTGTGTGTGTGTGTGTGTGTGTGTGTGTGTATGTGTGTGTGTGTGTGTGTGTCTTTGTTGTCTGTGTTTGTCCCATCACCGCTTGACAACTGGTGTTGGTGTTATATATTTCAACGATGAATTTTGCTTAATCAAATTTTACTTAATCAAATTTTGCTTAATCAAATCGCATTACAAGACATTTTAAGATTTGCCTTAGCTTCGTAAAGACAATTTACATAATTTAAAGATGTGTAATATGTAAATATATTGCCGAAATGTTCATGTACTGTATCTTGAGCAAATAAACGTGGAAAAGGTTACCATACTTAATTTAGCCTGAAAGTATCGAATTCGGAACTTAAATTTGCTGTAAAAACTAACATTTCTTTGTCTTTTCGGTCATACTACCAAGTTACGTCTTAACGCTTTCATGTGATTAGTTGAAGGGGCAGAGGGAGAGGGAGAGGGAGGAATGGGAAGGGAGGAGGAGAGGGAAGGAGAGGTGGTGGTGAGTGAAATGTGTATTTTTTTAAAACCTTTTTCTTCCATTACTTAGCCCGTCTGTAACGCTTTCACATGATTAGCTGAAGCGAAAGGCGAAGAGCGAAAGAAAAGCAGGGAGAAGGAAAAGGGAGAGAGAAAAAGAGAAAGAAAGCGAGTGCTGTGTATTAAGTCTATAAGATTCTACATAAAGTATATAAAGTGTATAAATAAAGTGCATTAAGTAATCATCGTCTTCCAACTGTGCTTCTCCCTCACCACCGCTTGACAACCGGTATTGGTTTATTTCGCTCCCGTAACTTAGAATAAGTACCAGACTTTAAAAAATTAGGTTTCGGGGTCGATTCGTTCGACTAAAATTCATCAAGGCGGTTTCCCAGCACGGCTGTAGCCTAATAACTGAAACAAAATAAAAGGTAAAATAATAAAAAAAAAGATAGAAAATAACATATGTAAAGTGTTGTCATCTAAAGCAGTACTTAAACAACTTTAGTGTCAATCACCTTTAAGACTTTATCACAAAATTGCATTCACTCAAGACTAAATTTCCGTATGTTTTTTTTACGAATTTTCACTCCCTTGTGTGTAATATAATTTTGTTAGATGACTAAAAAGCATAAATTAACACATTTCTTAAATGTTTATTTTATTCAAATTTTGAACATACTAAAATAATAAAAGAAAATAAGGAGTGATAAAATACTTAAGAACAGGAAAACATTTTTTCTGGTTTACATAAAATAATGTTTCTAAATCACAATACATGAACTTAGTTTGTTAGAAACGATATTTTCTCATTATTTATGTTTAACACAAAAGACTGACAAGTTAACTTACACGCATGATAAAGCATCAATGATGCTTCTTTTATCATTAATGAATACGATGTTCCTGTATCGCTGTGACAAGCTTCGAAATCCATTATTCAATTCCCTGTCTCAAAGCAACCCGCATTACCGAATCAATATAGTGAAATGAATCTCATCTGTTTGTTTTCATTTCGCTCAAGTACGAACCCCTTTTCCCGTCAGGAAAGTTGTTGTCATTATTACTAGATGCTGAAGGACTTTGAAGGCTGTTTATTAGTATCCAGATAAAGAAAGTAATCTAACTGAGAAGTCTCGTTAGTAGACTTTCATCTGAGAACTTGATTTACAAGTGAAGCCACAATGAAGCTCCAGAAACACTTCCGATATTTCCTCAAAATCTCCTCACTTGATGTGGCTGCTGACAAAGGGATTAACTTACAAGCAGATGTGTCTGAGAAGAAACTGTTTTAAAATGTCAAGACAGTAATTGCAACTGGCCAAAAAAGATAAGCCTTAAATGTTTTAGACAGATTAAGCTGTACTTGCACTCACGCACACTGAGAAAACGTTCTCCATGTATTCAAATTATGATCTTAATTTTCATGATATCTTTTCCTCCAGCTACATTAAAGATCTTACCATGTTTATCTTTAAGTTACAAGTTAAGTCAAATGTTCAAACATAAAAATCATTTAACAGTTTGGCCAACCAAAAATCACGTTAAAAGGTAAAGCTCCAGATCACTTTACTCAATAAAAAATTGTAGACAGTTTATTCTTCAGAGACAGTTGTCTCTCAAGTTCTTTGGAGAGACAACTATCGGAAGTCAGAATACTAAAGAAGAAATATGCCATCTGTAGACATAAACCCTGCATAACTGAAAACTGTCGAAATATTTTTGTTTGTAGGTGACTGGTATTGACACATTTCACTACATCCTATAAAAATTCAGTTAACATTTCAGGTCATTGCAACAGCTCGGTTTGTTGTTAATATTACTTGATCTAATCGACAACGTTGAAAGCAGAATTGTATTGTTGTTTTTCTTTTGATGCGAGAGATAGCTCTTTCATGTTTCCCCACCATGGCTACAGTACAATTTGTAGTCATATCACACATTTCCTATCCCTTAAATTTGCCCAGCACGAAGGAAATGTATTCATATGTACTTTGCTCTCCGAATGGCAAGTAAATGTTAAAATAATGTTTGACAAGATTTTTTCCAAGCTTTGATACTGGAAACGACAATACACCACGAGATGTCCATTGTTTTAAATGTGTGTAGTTTCATCAATCTTCAGAGGTAAAAAGATGGTACTTCCAACAGTTTCGCCATTAGCTGATGTTTAGGGTCACTAATCATAGAAGATTGAAGGTTCAAAGTACAAATAAAAATCACAATATAGCCTCTATTAATATTATTTAAACTATTTAAACACGATTTAGCACCTTTATCATCTTGTGTGTAATGATACTTTTCTTTCGTGGGGCAAATGTTTGAAGTAAATTAGGTAAGGAGAAAATAGGTTTTTTAATCACAGTATCTTTGCTCAAATTAATGAAAAGTTTCCATTGCTTCTCCAAAGAGTTAGAACTTAATTTATTATCATTTTAATGATTTATTGATACTTGCTGTGCCATGTTTTTAACCTGCCTGTAATTTCGAAAGAAAAAGATAACAGGCACTCGTTAAATTTTACAATGCAAAACATGCTCCAGGCTCAAATACTAGGATATGGTAATTCATCTTGAGGAAAGAACAAAACTATACTTGATATATTCTCAATTCCACTGCCAGTTGTCGAACTGTGAAGAAGACGTTCTTTGGTTCTTGCATTTTCTCTTGAGATTAAGTTTTTTCAAACTCGTATCGTAAAAAAGTTATCATCTGTAAGTCTATATTAAAGCAGGTTTAAGCTCTCCTTGTCAACCCTCACAGATAGTTTATCTCTTGAAAATGTCTCTATATGTGTCGTATTCAGTTCAGACATTTTCAGAAATGATAAACTTCTTGCAGCTCATTCTTCCTCTGGAGCTGTTTTATTCAGATACTTCAACAGAAACGTAAAATCTTAATATGCAATGGAACCTTTAAAAAATAAAATATTAACACAAATATAAGGACATCTTGTATGAATGTTAACTGTTTAGAGTGGTCAAACGAAGGCAACAAAATATTTCTTTATGGAGACAAATATTAGCACTGTTAAAAGTACTTAGAAATCGAAATTTAAAAAATTGAAAATGTTACTAATATGTTTACAACTGCACGAAAGAGCTAGTTTTTAATATATTAAATAATGTATACGATAACAAATATCGCGGGGATTTTGAACGCAATGAAATGTATGTTGTTTTCACGCTGCCTTAGCCATGGCTATTACAGTAGTGGTGTAACTAGGATTTTCAAGTCAAACGAAGAAAACACTGAAGCCATTCGGAACCAAAATGCAGAATATCAGTACGAAACAATGGCACAATTTTTCTTTGCAATGCTTAAAAATAGAAAGGAAATAAATGTTGTAAATACGTAACAAATAGATTGAAGTACAACACATACACACAAGTAATTTTTTCGTATGTGAGTTTGTGTGTGTGTATGTATGCGTGCATACATAATTCTTTCAGAACACTAGAAAATCAAATCAACAACGCGAAGTAAAGTTACAATTCACCTGTTGCCTACGACGATCTGTCAGTGTTATCATTTATAATCGATGATCACATTAGCTTGTTTAGTCTCTTCCCAAAAGATTATATTACAACAAAATTTTTAAAAAATATCATGCAGCTTGGAAATTATAAATCAGTAGGTAGGAAAAGTAACAAGAAAACAAAATATACCAAAAAAAAAAAATGCTTGCTAAGCAGATTCATTAGTATATGAATAAATATAAATAACTGTAAATTAAGCCATTCATCTTTGACTGGGGCATTCCTCAGTTTAAACAGCAAGGATCAAACTGCACTAACATCGCACAATTTTGAACATGGATGCGTTGATTTCTAAGGTAATGTGACATTGTCTGTACGCTGTTTTGTGGCATTTTACATTATAAACTTATGCCCATTATTTAAAGTTATTACAACACAAAAGAATTCTGAAAAGTTCCTGACATTAAGGGTGTCACGAAAGGCTTGGTTGGAGGCCCAACCTACCGAGATCTTTTACAAAGCTTAGAAAAGCTGAAGGACCGCTGCAAAATGTGTGTAAATTTGAGAGGGGAATATGTTGAATAAAATCATGATTAACTGATCCTCGTGTATTTTCTTTTACTCAAAGCCAGAAATATATATATATATGTGTGTGTGTGTGTGTGTGTGTGTATGTGTGTGTGTGTGTGTGTGTCTTTGTTGTCTGTGTTTGTCCCATCACCGCTTGACAACTGGTGTTGGTGTGTTTACGTCCTCCGTAATATAGCGGTTCGGCCAAAGTGACCGATAGGATAAACAGCAGGCTTCAAAAATAAGTACTGGGGTCAATTCATTCGACTAAAACTCTAAAGCGGTGCCCCAGCATGGCCGCAGTCTAATGACTGAAACAAGTTAACAATAAAAGATAATATATATATATGCGTGTGTGTGTGTGTGTGTGTGTGTGTGTGTGTGTGTGTCCCACTACCGCTTGTCAACCGGTGTTAGTGTGCATAGTTCCTCATGCATACACACTTCGTGATAGTGTGACCCGTAGCAGCTCATATTGCTGTCGATTGTTGACCGTCGCAGAGGATTCGCTGACCAAGTCACTGCCGATGATTGTATCAGACGTAGTCTGGGATTGAAGCGGGTTACCGCCGATTATAATACCACCAAGCCAGCAAATCTCGAACAACATCTGAATGATTTCACTGCGTGTTACTGGAAAAAAAAGGTGAATATTTTGGGTGGCTGTGATTTTTGGAGTCATAACGTCTCGATTCAAAAGGGATGTTTTATAAAAGGGCAAGTACCATCATGCTTGTTTTCTACGTTGGTACATACAAAGTTACACAAGTCAAGACGGCTTGTTTAATGTGTTATCCTGTGCATAAGTAATGGAATGTTAGCCGTTGGTGAAGAAGTAGCAATGACATTCAATACTATCTGTCTCCAACGACAAAAACACTACATGGAGACAATAATTGAGATGTCAGAAAACATATATCACTACATCATGAATAAAGTCTCCAAAATTTTTCATATTGTATGAAACGATTGATATTTCAATATCTTGTCAACTATTGGCGTTTGCACTTTATAGGATTGGCGTAGATTTTAAAAGAGAAATTTTTAATGTGTGAGAAAATAGAAATCACAATAAAAGCCCAAGATGTATAGGAAATTCTTAACAACAGGTTCTTTGAAGTGAATAGCTTATAATGGAAAAAAAAATTATGGGTGTTCCGATGACTGATACAGCTGCCATACTGGGATCAAGACCTGACTTCCAAACATTAGTGAACGAGTCACTTCAATGGTGATCCGAATTCATTACTTTACTCACAGAGAAGTGTTGGCATAAAATATTATCTAATAAATTTTGCAATGTTTTTAAAAGGTGCCTGAACTTGGTCAATATTATCAAATGATTGGCTGTGCATAGTAGACTATTAAAAAGAACTTCAGGACATGGGTTCTGGTTTTGGTGTGTATTACTATGCTTGAATTTTAGGCTCAACCACTGCATAGTGGATGTTTGCTATTTAGCTGACTCGATAAGAATTATACTTATTATTAATACGGCAAGTTACCTCCACTCCACACCCCAAATTGTTGGACTTGTGCCAAAATTTGAAACTATTATTAAGGTGGTGAACTGGCAAAATCGTTAACACACCCGGCAAAATGATCAGCGGCATTTCGTCCGTCATTATGTTCTGACACAAGTACCAAAATGTTCTAAACCACTCAAAAACAGAGCTTATATACCTTATATATATATATATATATATATATATATATATATATATATATATATATTCAGAATTTTTAACAGTTGAATACTAAGCTACAAGGAAAAGGTGAAAATTATTTTACCATCAAGGCATTATCAAAGTTTCTCGAACAAGAAAACAACCTGCATTTTAATGCTGTTTTCTAGATGTAGCCTATACTTTTTCATGAACTGTTTTTAATTCAGATGCAACTTTTGACTGTGGAAAATGATTTGGCAGCCGCTAAGGACCTCTACAAGTCATCTATCATGGAAAATTTTGAAGGAGAGCATGTAGGTATATTACAAAAAGAAATTTTCTCAGTACAAGCGTTAATGATTTCTTTTGTCATTCGCATCAACTTACATGTATGAAAGTGGATTTCCATACTTGAATCAAATTATATATAAAAAGAGGTATCCTCTTACCGTTGAAAATGCCCATCATCTGCATTTTGAAGGATCACTCTTCGCGTTGAAATGATCATCAATGATAAGCGAATTCAAAGATCACCTTACATGTGATGACACTGGTAAGAAATAGAATTCCAACAGGGTGGCATAAAAATAAAGGATTGCCCATACTTTTCAATGACATTTGCAAGAAACAAACTGGCAGTGACTTCGAAATTCGAGCTTATTTACTTTCACCAGTAAACAAAACCATTGAAGTCAATGTCTATATTTTCCCTGTAAAAATAAATATGTGCACGTGCGTTTGCGTGTTTTTATCTTTTATCTTTTACTTGTTTCCGTCATTAGACTGCAGCCATGCTGGGGCACCACCTTGAATAATTCTAGTCGAATGAATCGGCCTCAATGCTTCTTTTCTTAAGCATTATGCTTATTCTATCGGTCTCTTTTGCCGAACTGCTATGTTACGGAGACGCAAACACACCCAACACCGGTTGTCAAGCGGTGGTGGGGGAAAACACAGACAGAAAACACACACACATGCATATATATATATATACACATGCCGGTCTTCTTTCAGTTTCCGTCTACCAAATCCACTCACAAGACTTTGATCGACCTGAGCCAATTGTAGAAAATACTTCCCCAAAGTGCAACGCAATGGGACTGAACCTGGATTGATGTGCTTGGGAAGCAAGCTTTTTACCACACAGCAACGAAAGCATATTAAATCGCAAAAACAAAAATAAAGAAAATAATATCCACTTTTATTGTAGATATTTTAGGGGGAGAGGGGAGATTTTGCTGGTGGAAATGGAAGCATTAAACCACCGATCTCGGTAAACAAAGTGTTTAAGTGATTTACTGGTTGACACAGCATAGCTAAACTCACGTTTCTGCATTGGAAATATCTTTCATTATTCCAGTTTGTAACTTAAGGCTAGCATTGACGAATTAACTTTCGTGAAGCAAGCCGTGGCCATGGATATTGACCATAATATGAAATACAAAATTTATATGAATGAAAGGGCTTAACTGAACCATTGTCACAGACTTGGATCGCTAGCGAGTACTGCTATTGCACTATTGCACACACACACACACACACACACACACACACACACACACACACACACACACACACACACACACACACACACACACACACACACACACACACACACACACACACACAGATATATATATATATATTAGGCTATTAATAACTATTTAATAGATTATTACACTAAACTGTTTAATATTTACTATTTCATAAATTATCGAAAACACTGAGCTACAAGAAATTACATAAGACTAAAATATCTGCATTTATTAATTTAGAAAAAAATTGCTTATTTTAGACTAATTATTAATTTTAACCACTTACATTAATTAAATATATTTTTAATAAATCTGTTCTATTTTGGTTAATTTCATAATATCCTCTTCCTAATACAGAATATAATTAACTATTTATTGAGATAATTCCTTTTTGAAGCTAGTTGCCGTTTATCCTAATATCATTAGAAGCCTTCCATCTGGGCTTCATACTTCCTGCTATGAGAATATAAAAATATGTTAAATCATTTGCAGCTATCTTTCTGAAACTGAATATGCTATGCCTTTCTCTCTAGGTCACCCCGACCTTGAACGCATATAGAAATGCAATAATCATGCATGGCGTGATAGCAAGAAAAATTGATTTTATTCCTTTCAGTGTCAAGAGATATGCTGTACCTTTTCAATGGAATGATCAATGGAAAGAACAGACAACTCTCAATTTAAAAATACTGTCATAAAACTAAAAATAAACCAATAAATAAAATCTAAATGAAACATCAAAGAAAACAGCTCATCTGAAATATCAATCAAATAAGAAGCAATAAAAATAATTGAAAACTGAAAACTTTGTAATAGAAGAGAAATATATATAATTAAATAAGAACAAAATGTTCCCACTACAAGAGACATTGAAGAATGTTCTGAAGTATAATTTCTACAGAACGGCATGTATATTTTTCATAAATTGATTCGTAATGCGTTAAAATTTCAAAATAAATTGAAGACTTTATGCATAGGCTTAACAGAAAGATCTAATCTCAGTTGCATGTGGTTCGGAAAAGTGTGAAGCGCTGAGCAGTCAGTTTTCAGAAGGAATGAAATAAAGAGTTGGATGGTGATTAAAGTGAGAAATTACCAGCTGAATCCTGTTGAGGTTATTTACCGTAGATATATCCTTTATTTAATATTTTCTATTTTTTAATCTCATTTACGAATTTCAATATTGGTTTCGTTATCCACAAAAGGCGCATATTTTAGAGACAGTAGAAATTCAAATACAGCATAATGTAATTGATAAGGATAGCAACAGCTATAAAGGAAGCAACAACAACAGAAACAACAAAACTCACAGTTGCTAAAACTAAAGAAGACTTGGCAGGAAAATCCAAAATTCCAGAACAAATCGGACGTTGGATAATATTGTTACCACTCAAAATCCATGAATCTGATCAGCTAAGCATGTATACACAGCAGGTGAGGTACTCTCGAGGTTAAAGAAAATATTGAGGTCCCTTCAAATTATTCAGCACCTCAAATAAGGTGAAAGAATAGCAGCAGATTCCAACGGAAACACTCTCTTCAACCATATTGTCAAAGAGTTCAAGGTTAATGGTTGGTTAGCCTTACCAAAAAACCTCCACGATGTGAAACTGCCTCCTAACCATAGAATCAGTTCCAGCTGACTGTAAAGTGGTTCTAAAAGAAATGGAGAAATTATATAGAAATAAATGTCTGCATATACGGATAACCAGAATTTGGGAACTGAAACGAGAAGTTACAATAAAACTGTGCTTTGGGAATTATCAAAAAATTTAGTCTCATTTACTTTCTTCAATCGTTGGACTGAAGCACTTCCTTGAAGGGTTTTAGTCGAGCAAATTAATCCCAGTTCATATTTTAGTGAGTCTAGTACATATTCTGTTGCTCTCTTTGGCGAACCACTAAATTACGGGGGCGTAAATAAATCATCACCGGTTGTCAATCGATGATGGGTGTACAAAACAGAAACACAAGGATATACACAAACTCACAGACACACATATATTTAGCTTGACTGCTAAATCTACAAGCTTTTTTCATTCTCTTTCTGTTTATTTTTGCTTATTCCTTCCTGTTGAAGAGCGTAGGCTCGAAACATTAAAGACTTTCTTCATTTTCCCGAGCGTCAAACTAACACGCTTGTTGTTCATACACCTGTTTTCGTCTTTTGTTTTTCTATAAATTTCAATTACAATAATATATAGATATATATGCACTTTATTTTACGTTGCTCACGTTCATTCAACTGGCAAAAATGAGTAGTACGTGTATTTCAAAGGGCCAGCTTTGTCACATCCTGTCCCATGCTCAATCTACCTGAGAACTACGTAAAGGTTACACATGTTTAAGGAGTGATCATCCACTTCTTGGCTACTTTCACGGGCAGGCAGTTTCATTGATCGAATCATCAGGAACACTCATCTTCGTTATCGACGGTGTGCCAGTTTTTCTTTTTGAAGTTTTATACATGACATATGCGTCGAGCTTCTACACAGTTGCCGTCTACCAAATTCACTTATTAAACCTTGGTGAGTCCAACATACTTAAAGTGCTACGCAGTCGAGCCAAATCCGAAAATTGGTAGTTGCAATATCTATGGAAAACCTCATGAGTTGCATGATATAATCAACATAGAGAAAAAACCCACGAGTCAAAACACAAATAACTATGTAAAGCACTTACATTACAAAAGAATATACAAAAATAAAATACAGTGCATTGCACTTACCCAAGGTAGCAAGTGTAGCTCTTGCAGTTAAAACATTCAAAAAAGATAACTACTGAACAAAGAATTGTAAAAATAACAGAAATTAAAATAAATGGAAGCACTTTACTCCTACAGTTCTACGTAAGCAGGAGAAACGACATCAAGAGACAGGTGAGGAATACATTTCCTTTATCACGTACATATTTTGCTATTGTTTTCTACACTCTGAAAGAAACTTCTACAGTAGTTGAGAATAAAATCCGGAGGCTGCAATCTTCATCTAAACGTAATTTGTATCTTAAAACATCTACCCAATGGAAAAATGCATTCTTTCTCCCCACCCCGCGTTCTTTCTTCCCATCCCCCGCTCTCCAACCACCCCCAAAAATAATATATCAGGTTCATCAACTGAACGCAAAAATATATGAGGTAAAAATAATGGAAATTAAAATTATACATATTAATTTCTTTATGCATAAATAAGACCACAAATATGAGATAAGGAGTTAGTTGATTATATCGCACCAGAAATATTTATTTTTAAGTGGTGAGGACGTAAAGATATGTAAACAAACACACATACATGCATATATATGTGTGTGAGCAATATATATATATATATATATATATATATATATATGTGTGTGTGTGTGTGTGTGTGTGTGTGTGTGTGTGTGTGTGTGTGTGTGTGTGTGTGTGTGTGTGTATGTATGTATGTATATATATATATATATACGTGTATTTGCTTCTCTGTGTGTGTGCGCGTGTGTGGGTGTGTGTGTGTATTTGTGTGTGTGTTTGTGTGCATGTATTTTAATGACACACATTGAGGTAGAAACTGCTGTCAACAGTCGTCCTCTTATCTTCAGACAATCAAAGTGTCTTTATCTCAATGACATGTCAAATTTGGCGACTTATAATTCTTGAGGTTATCGCTCCTTCTCATCTGGATTTAGTATCAATTGACATCGAGTGATTGCTCTAGCATCTCTAGAAGTGGTGATAATTTCAAGTCAATGATTTATCGTGTATATTATTTCATATACCCCGTTTCATCTTCGAGTTCAAATATATGCCAAAAGGCCCATTTTCAGTTGTTTCCCTTAGCTATTTACGTTCCGTATGTATATGTGTATGTGTATCTTTGTGAGTGCGTATGCACTTGACGTGCATGCGTGTCGTTATGTATATATATATATATATATATATATATATATATATATATATATATATATATATATATATATATATATATATATATATGTTTATATATATATATATATATATATATATATATATATATGTTTATATATATATATATATATATATATATATATATATATATATATATATATATATATATATATATATAAAATTTAATAATAAGGGTAGAAATTGATATAAGTAAATATCTGCAGGATCATCAGCGTAGTCTGTCGATTTATAAAATATAATTTCCAGAACTAGATATAGGACGTCCAACCGAAAGGGAGCACATGTAGAGTTCTACATATTACATTCAGTGTATCCCTTCAAATGTCTTCAATCTGGCGCGCTGAGTCCGGAAATAACTCTGCAGTTAATAAATTTCTACAGCTAATTTACTGGTTTGAGAACATCATTATTTGAAATTTAATAATAAGGGTAGAAATTGATATTAATCAATTAAAACCAGTGGTCCAGCATATTAAAAAATCCGAAGATTAAAATTATATTACATACACAAATATATGCTAGAAATAGATGCCGAATCATCTAACCACGAAGAATATGTTCTCAGTAAAATTTCAGCGAGACGATAGACTGTAAAAGGGCAAGACAAATGAAAAAATACTAACTAAAAAAAAGACGATTAACCTACGTACAAATGTTTTCACCTGTTAATACTTACATAAGTAAATATCTGCAGGATCATCTGCGTAGTCTGTCGATTTATAAAATATAATTTCCAGAACTAGACACATTTGTGTTGCCCTTTTACAGTCTGTCGTCTCGCTGAAATTTTACTGAGAACATATTCTTCGTGGTTAGATGATTCGGCATCTATTTCTAGCATATAGGAGTCCACTTTTGCTGGTCATTCCTCTTATTTGTGTGTGTATATATATATATATATATATATATATATATATATATATATATATATATATATATATATATATATATATATATATACATGTATGTATGTTTGAGTGTTTACACGTATAGGGAATTATATCGTCATTACAGAAAAAAAAGTCATATCTCCCGAAAAGTAGTGCACGGTCTTAAAAACCATGGAAAATAGAAAATAATTAATAATTTCCTAGCGTCACATAAATTTGTTTATATTTATAAAATATTCAGATTTTATGTTCCATGAATTAAACAGGTGCGTTTTTTAAAAATTGAAATATGTCTGAAATTTATGTCTGATTGATGAGTATTATAGAAATATAAACATATTTAAACGGAAAAAAAAAACACGGAAAGAATAGGTTTTTTTCTCTATCTTCTGTGATTTTAAACATACGATTTCTTTTCCAACGAGGCATTTTAACAGCGGCAGTGTTCCAATATATACTGACTTCAAGGCGGTGAGCTGACAGAATCGTTAGCAAACCGGGAAAAATGCTTGGCAGCATTTCTTCCGACTTTACGTTCTGTGTTCAAATGTAGCCAAGGTAGACTTGTCCTTTCATCCTTTCGGAGTCGACAAAGTAAGTAACAATTGAGAACTGTCGTCGATGTAATCGACTTAAATTCACACCACGAAATTTCCGGCCTTGAACCAAAATTTAAAACCAATATATACTGAGGTGGCAGAATAATGAGGTGGCAGAATAATGAGGTGGCAGAATAGTGAGCGCGTCAGACAAGAATGCTCAGAGACATTTCTTGTGGATCTTTATGTTCTAAATTCAAATCCTGCCGAGATCCTCCACTTCCCAGCCACCCTTGCAAGGGGTACGTTCTGATCTCGGTCACTTACATGCTATGGGACCAGGTAAATGAACTTATGAGTCCAAGGGCTCAAAAATATTTTATATGAATTAGAATAAGTACTAGGCTTACAAAGAATAAGTCCTTGTTCGACTAAAGTTGGTGCTCCAGCATGGCCGCAGTCATATGATTGAAACAAGTAAAAGAATGAAAGAAAAGAATAATCGTTTCCTGGTATTGTTATCAGATATGGGTAGAACAATTTACATAAACATGATTTGATATCAATATTTGCCAATTCATTAGCATACTGGGCAAATTGCTTAGCCGCATTTCACCATCTTTAGTTTTCTGAGAGCAAATTCCGCCGAGGTCGACTTTGGCTTTCATCCTTTCAGGATCGATGAAATAAGTACCAGTTGAGCACTGAGGCGGATACAATCGACTTAACTCCTTCCTCGAAATTGCTGGCCTTGTGCCAAAATTTGAAATCAATATTTGCCCAAATTAAATGTAAACTCGTGAAAGACAAAATTATTATATATTTGAAATAACTTAATAACTTTTTTAGTATACACGTTTTAGATGAGAAATTTGAACAAACTATTTAATTCTCACAATACTCTTATACAATGTTCATAAACGACTCTTATTCCAGGACCTCATGTCATACGCTTTGTATATCGAATATACCTCGAAGCTTGTCGGAGAAGATGCTTCTTGGAAGATGGTACGCACTGGACCAACATCTTGGAAGACGCTGCAGTTTCTCATTCCCCAAACAAGACGAGGAACATCTTTCCTTTTTTTTCTGAATCATTTCACCATTGAATCCTCAGCAACATTGGCACAATCAGCAGCACAGTATGGCAGGAGCCAAACTGTATTAATCATAACAATATATATTTTTTTTAAATGTTTACACCTAGAGTTTAACTCTGCCAAAAAGATGCTCCTCATTGAAAATATCTTTCAGAGATCATTGGCAAAGTTTTGAAGAACATGGACGGGCAGCTCCAGTACAAATTTCAGCTCTAACTTTCAAGAAATTCTTCAAGCAGCCATCTTTGACATTCAACAACTGGAACATTATGTCTACAAAAGGAATTACTCTTGTTTCTTGATGAAATATGTTCATGCAACGATCAAATAATTGGCAATATGTGTCTCGAGTTTTCCTTGACGTTTTTCATAGAATGAACAAGCAAAAGCCTGATAAACCAATGTTTGGCGAAAGTGCATTCTATCAAAAAGTTCTCTACTGCTCACTGATGACAGGATTGCTCAATCTGCATTTAAGCTGTCACACAATTTTGGATCCAATGGAAGCTTATAAAATTTCAGAAATAATGCTAACATCATAAAAGGAAATACAACCTTAATCTCTGATGATTTTAAACATATCCTAAAATACACACCAGCTGGTGAACTGAGATTATGTCTCAGAGAAGCCTATAATTGGAGAAGAGAGGCAAAAAACTTATCTTTTCACTAATATGAAAGTTGCATGCAATAGAAATGTCTCAGCAGCTCAGCTTGCAAATGGTTTATTTCAAAATTAGGGATAATGGTCGGCAATCAGCTGACACAAAGATGTGGAAAATTAGAAAAAAAAGTAACACAACACAAGAAATTGTATTAATAATTTTATCTTAACTTTTTACCACTACTGCTTTCTGCACATGCGATCCTGGCTCCCCCAAACTTTCCAACAATGACACTGTGCTGGATATTTATGACAACAATATTAAAAGGTTACCGGCCCTATCGAATTGGTATAAAGTATTTGATACAGCTGTTATAAGCGATGAAGGCAACCATCCAACAAAGTTAGTGAATTCTCTTCAGTCCACTGTCGTCCTCTCTCACAATCTCAAATGAAAGTAGGAGCATTTATTATACTGTTACGTAGTTTCCTTGCGTGAACCTTCTATAAGTCTGAGCAATACAACTTTTATGAGTCACTGTGCCAAGTGAAACGTTCCTTCAACTCATTAAATATGCTATATCATTTCAAACATTCTTCAGTTTCCAATAACACAGTCTTTTCCTATGGCCCTCAGCAAGATTCAAGGATAGTTGCTCATAACTGACGTTGAACTGACAAGTTTATGTTTCTCTCATGTTACATGGCCATGTTTTGGACCGAAAAGACATTTTGCTAGTTTTTTGTCCGCGAAACGAATGTTGTCTACCACAAAGCACTCGATGACACATTTATTTTATATGTTTTGAATATCAAAATAGAATTTATCACAATAAAATGACTCATAGAACAGAAATAATTTATCACTAAACACAATCTGGTAAGTTCCACACATCTTAGAAAGCGGATAAAATTGAACTTTAGAAATGTATATACATTACAATAAAAAAAAAATATATGCATAGGCGTGGCTGGTAAGAAGCTTACTTCCCGACCACATGGTTCCGGGTTCAGTCCCAATGCGTGGTACTTTGGGCAATTTTTTTTTTTTTTTTTATACTGTAGCCTCGGGCCGACCAAAGCCTTGGGGGTAGATTTGGTAGACGGAAACTGAAATGTGTGTGCGTGTGTGTGTGTGTGTGTGTGTGTGTGTGTGTGTGTGTGCGTGTGTTTGTTTGTATGTTCCCTGCCACCGCTTGATAACCGGTGCTAATGTGTTCGCGTCCTCCTAACTTAGCGGGTCGGCAAAAGATATCCACAGAATAAGTACCAGGCTTTAAAAAAGTACTGGGGTCGATTCATTCGACTAAAATTCTTTGAGGCGGTGCCCCCAGCATGGCCTTGGTCTAATGACAGAAACAAGTAAAAGATAAAGATAAAAGATAAAAGATATAATTGCAAACAAGACTTCATGACAATATGATCTGCATGACCCGCCTCGTTTTATACATATCACTCATACTCGAAGATTCCATTCGCTACCACTCAGAAAGATGAGGTACTCCGAAGAAGTTTCAAAATCATTATTTTCCTCCTCTCCTATTAACTACTCAAGTCTCAGCCTGCATTTTTCCCAGCACTAATGAACCGGAGGACCGCAATAATGTTTTTATATGTCTGAAGAAGCTCTCACTCATAACTGCCACATTAGAATCAAGAGATTTTAATTGATTCAATTGGTGACCCTCCTTTATAACAGTACACATCGACAGAACCAAACTTCAGTTAATACAGTTGGATTTTAGAAACTGTAGGGGTAAAAATCAGTGCTTCCTACTCTGTATGTATCTTATTTGCTCTCAATTAACAGCCTATCAACGCTCCTTTGGTTTGTGAAGGAATTCCTTCATTTTCATTGTTCCAGGTTGAGATTTAGTTTTTTCTCACGTTCACCAAAAACATTTATTTATGAGGGTCAGCAATTTTAGCGGAAAAGCGGCTAGAGGATTACAATGATCCCAATATTTGACTCAGTAGTTGACGCGTCATTTATTTTATTGAATCCGGGGATATGAAAGGCAAATTTGACCTTTCGAGGTTTTGTACTTAGAACGTAAAGAGCTACATAGAACAAATACCGCGATTTTATTTTGTGCGATGTTCGACTATTTCTGCCAGTTCACCGCCTTTCATCAACGAGAAACCGGTGCTTCAGTGGTACAGCATTTATTATTTCCTAAAGACTGAAAGGAAAAGTTAATCTCAATGGAATTTGAACTTATAACATAGAGCCAGAACAACTAACGCAATGCAATATTTTCCGACCCTATTACAATTCTGTTTATCTGTTGCCCTAATACCAATCCAACTAATGAAGGTTCTTTTTTAACATTGGCACAAGGTCACACATTTAAAGGAAGTTATAGTTTCTTGCATTATAATTCTATTCCTATCCTGAACAAGTACGTAAGGAGGATGGATAATGGTTTGCAACAAAAGCAGATCAAACATGTGGAGGATAGGAGGAAATGATAAAATTCGTTCCTGTGAATTAGTATAACTTTCTACATGAAGCTTTGAAGGATGAATCGCATATAACTTCCTCTTCATAAAATTTGTAACCTTCGGTCTATATTTTTTCTGAAGCCTATATTTTTTCTGACATATAAGCGATCGAGATCACAACATTTTCCTTGAACAAGTCACCTGTCACTTGCAGGGCTCAATGCCAACAGATGTTTGGAGAAGGGACAAACCGTATTTGACTGGTACTTTGTTTTATAGACCCCCGAAAGGATGAAAGTCAAAATCAACTTCGGCAGGAAATGAAACTAAAGTACAAAGAGCTGGAAGAAATGCCGTTAAGCATTTTGTTCGATGTTCTAACGATTCGGCTAGCTCACCGTCTTATTCTGTTCACATTAAACATCACATCTTTATCATTTGTGCCAATATTCCAACGCTTCCATATACAAGGGGACGTATATAAAGTATATAAAGTTCCTGGCTTTAAGGGTATCACAAAAGGCCTTGTTGGAAGCACAACCGTCCGAGTTCTTTTACAGGCTTAGAAGTACTGATAAGTGTGTGAATCTGAGAAGAGGAATATGTTGAATATAATCATAATTAGCTTATTCTCATGCGTTTTCTTTTACGCAAAGCCAGGAACTTTCAGCACTGCCTTGTATCTCTTGTGTTTACGGATCTACACTGAGAAAGTTGCTCTCCAATAAGCATACTTAGACATGTGAAAAATAATTTATTGATATTTCTTTCTTTTATGATAGACCAGAAGCTCCGCAGTCATTCATACAAACAAGGCTCCAAAGGCTTCCTTTTTCAATCCACAAATGTAATGCAAAGTCACATACCAAGTATTGTCATCAGAATGCAGAGTGCTGGAACAGATGCAGCAAAAGTCTCCTCTAAGTCTCTTAGAATTTTCGCTGATCCATCGACCTGCACGATGCCAACGGAATGCAAGGTATTTATCGATGCTGACAGAATGCAAAGCAAATTTAGCGTTATAGTATCGTTATATCAATTAATCGATAATGCATCTAATCAGAATATACGTTTCGATCATCTTTTCAATATATCTTTTTTGTTTCCAGTAAATGTTAATTTAAAAAGCACTATAGGCGCAGGAGTAGCTGTGTGGTAAGTAGATTCCTTACCAACCACATGGTTCCGGGTTCAGTCCCACTACGTGGCACCTTGGGCAAGTGTCTTCTACTATAGCCTCGGCCCGACCAAAGTCTTGTGAGTGGATTTAGTTGAGTGAAAGTGAAAGAAGCCCGTCGTATGTGTGTGTGTGTGTGTGTGTGTGCGTGTTTGTGTGTGTGTGTTCTTGTGTGTGTGTGTGTGTGTGTGTGTGTGTGTGTGTGCTTGTGTATCTGTGTTTGTTACCCCCCCCCCCACATCGCTTGAAAACCGATAGTGGTATGTCTACGTCCCAGTAATTTAACGGTTCGGGAAAAGAGACCAATAGAATAAGTACTAGGCTTACAAAGAATAAGTTATTGGGTCGATTTGTTCGACTAAAGGTCGTTTTCGAGCATGGCCGCAGTCAAATGACTGAAACATGTACAAGAGTAAAAGAGAGTAAAGAGTAACTTACTTTAGAAAAAAAAAAATACGATTTTCAAATGAAACCAATAAAAATAAAAGGAAAATGAAAATAAAAAATATAAAGGGAAATAACTATATACAAAAATCTTTAAGTTATCTCCCCTGATATTCTTCCGAATGTCGTCTACTTGATATTTTTCTGCATAGATAACGTGAATTTCACATGAGAAGATACGGTTCCACACAGAGCCTACGAGAAAACTACTACGCAGTTGATTCATCTGCTAAAAAGAGTAGCCATTCTACCTCACTGGAATCAGAGGCTGCTGGGAAAAGAAAACGTAAAATCTTATTAGGTAATATACATTCTGATATTTAATGAGTTTGGATTTTCTCGATCGGCTCCACTAGATCTTTAACAAAAACAACAACAACAACAACAACAACAACAACAACAACAACAACAACAACAACAACAACAATAACAACACTTAACATGTATCAGCTTGGCATATTGGGGAGTTATCTCAAATCTGGTCAATGGAAACGATTTTGCTTTTAATGAAAAAAATAAATAAATAAAACGGGCATTATGAGCTACACCAATATATCTGACTACAGTATATCTGTTTTCAAAACTAGGAATATATCGTGTCTTTCAGATATTTTTGTTGCGTAGGGAGACCAAACACAAAACTGTTTAACTCTCCACACAGCAATGTATCCATCCTCGAATGCATGCATGTATGAATGTATGTTGCATGCATACATTTATATATACGCATGTATATTGTATGTGTATGTATGTTTTATACGTATACATGTGTATTGTGTATGTATGTATGTATGTATGTATGTATGTATGTAGGGAGTTAGGTAGGTAGGTAGGTAGGTAGGTAGGTAGGTAGGCAGGTAAGTAGGTAGGTAGGTAGGTAGGTAGGTAGGTAGATAGGTTGGTAGGTAGGTAGGTAGGTAGGTAGATATGTATGTATGTATGTGTGTATGTATGTATGTATGTATGTATGTATGTGCATATGTGTAAAGCACATATATGTACTTACATAAGTTCTCTTTCTCTTTTTAATTTAGAATAAGTTTTGACCGGCCATCTACTTGTGAAGGAAAGCATCTTGTTTTGTTCATCTTCCTTTCAATCTTAAGAAGGTCTTGCACACTTTTACAGTCCCAGACATGGTGATAATTTGTACGCATATCTAATCCGTACGCATACATCTTCAAGTCACCTACAAAGAAAAGATTGGTCCTGCATTCAGAATATCTATTTTTATAAACACTGCTTTACGAGCAGGTATAATTAATGAGTTTTACGATAGGACAAACTGCAATACTGACAAATTTTCAGGCATCGTATAAAGTCAGATTTAATTGGAACCCTCTCATTCCCTGAGCATTATAGTGGTGTATAAAGTCTTTGTTAGGTGTTGAATAGCAGATACCAGTAGTTGTGGAACTTTAGTTACTCATGATGCTTTGATAATCTATTTTGTCATATTAATAAAATCAAAAGTCGTCTGGTAGGCTAACAAAGTTACAGCTAATTTCCTGTGGTTCTTTACTTTTTCTTCTAAGGACACTCTACATAACTCCTTCTTTCCTGCAGCTTTATCAGGTCTTAAAATACTGCCGGTGGCACAATGATTGGGCAGCTAGTCTATATTTTATATGATGTTCTGTTAGGAGGTTATTGAACAGTAACTATTAGCTTCAGTGGCTGGGCTAAATTTAGAATGAGAAAAGTGATGGCAATTGACCAGTAATGATCAGTTGTGCATTTGAACGTTTCCCTAACTTTAGGGATAAAAAACGAGATACTTTAACAAATATCCTGTTATGAGGTCTAAATCTTTTACTGGCATTTTCATTAGTATCGTTTCCATCCATCCGTCCGTCCATCCGTCCGTCTGTCCGTCCTTCTCTAACGTACTATTTCTGTGAGGGTCATAGAAGAAGGCTCCTCAGATATTACTACTTTCAAAGGATCCCATCAACAAATCCGACTGGATCTTCCAGACGACGCCCGCAGATTCTATGGATATTATTCAAATGGTGCTCCTCTAAGTTTTCCCAGTAAAATCTATCCTGAACGTCTTTCCCCAGCCATTTTACCCATATTCCAGTATTACTGGAGCTGTGACCTCTCACTAATGAGGTACAGTGATTCGAAACTAAAGTGCTTTCTTGATATTCGAGTTACACAGCCTATTGAGTGACCCTTCTGAGAAATTGCATTTCGCCCGTTTGTACTAGCTATCATACATTTCTTAACAATACATAAGATCTATGACCATAAGCAAGGGTAAGCACAAAAATGTAATTGCAGATATGTTTGACTTTTTATCTGTCTCCCTTCTGATAAACAAAGGAAGCAATTCTTACATACAATTCACCTTCCTGCCGTCCGTCACACATGAAAACGGCCCAAGTTACTTGAACTTCTCAACCTGTTTCCGCATGGTTCATTACACAGTACGTTGAGCAGGATTTTTCGAGAGGTCTCATGTTTCATGCTTTGCAACACCGATTTTCCTTCCTCGGTTGCAAACCTATTTAGTGTATGCTGAAGATCATTTTCGACGTGCTAAATTGCTCACATGTCGTCCGTAAATATCAGCTGACTGGTCTTCCAACCACTGAGATTGACATCACTTCCACCGTAGCTGTGCATGTCAAACTAGTCTATAAATATTATTGAACAATATTATATTGTTCATAAAGCAACATGAAATTAATTGCACCGTACTGGAAAGAAGAATCATTTCTAGGATTACGTTATTAATTTCATATTGTTTTGTTCAATATTTTTACTGTAGCCTTGATCTAGTTCTTCCGTCCATCTAACTTGCTTGGTAAACATAACATTCCTTCCTAAAATAGACGCCCAGTAGTTTTCAATATGTTCTTAAGGGGTGTCTTTTACAGAGATTATGTTGTTTACGTTAAAGTTACGACAGGCTGGTTTAGGATCTCTGGCAAACAGTCTATTCAGCATTTCCTACGTGTTATACGTGGATTGTATTTTAATCTTTGAAATTTTATTTCAGCTGATGTTGTTTAGAGTTTAAGGTTTCAAATTTTGTATTCCAAGCAAACAGCTTTTCTAACTTCCAATGTATTTGTTTCTGGTGTTTTGTTAGTGTATTGTCTTTGTTACATTTCATAAATTCTAGAATCTGCGAAATATTTCTACGCAAAAAATTAATTTTGTTTTGAATTTATTTTGTCTCAATACATTTTCCGTTTTATTTTTCTCAAGTCCTGGGACTCATAAGGCCAGCTACTCTGTTTCCAAAGCGTATAAGTGACTGAGATCACAACATTTCTCATGAAAGGAACGCCAGTCCATTTTGAAGGGTACAAGGCCAATATTTCTGAGGGGAGGGGACAAGTCGATTAAATCGACCCTAGTACGAGACTGACATTTTAATTTACCGACTCCAAAGGATTGAAAAGCAAAGTTGACTCCGGTAGGATTTGACCTTAGAAGCTAAAACAAAACGTAACAAAAAAAAAAAAAACGGAATGCCACTTAGTATTTTGTCCAAGTTACTAACTATTCTGCCGGTCTGCACCTTCTCAGACTATTTGTATATACAGTAATTGTTTGACTTCAGTTCCTTGTAATGAGTTAGCAATGTGGTAGCTGACATATCTGTCTCACTTCTGATAAACAAAGGAAGCAATTCTTACATTCAATTCACCTTCCTGACGTCCGTCAAACGTGAAAACGGTCCAAGTTACTTGAACTTCTCCACCTGTTTCCGCATGGTTCCTTACACAGTATATTGAGCAGGATTTTTCGAGAGGTAGCTGAGATTTTGAGTATCGTAACGGTTTTTATGGTTCTTGGCTAAGTGCCTTTCATGCAATTTCTCTTATTTTATTTTTTGTTTTTTGTTTTTCATTTGTTAAATTGCGAACGGTATATCTTTCCGGACGGTATATCTTTCCGGACGGTATATCTCTCAGAACAATATTTTTATTTTTATTTTTTTTTTTTGTAACGAAGAAGTTTTAGGCTATTAATAATATTTCAATAATCCTTTCTTCTATAGGCACAAGGCCTGAAATTTGAGGAAGGAGGATAATCGATTACATCAACCCCAGTGTTTTACTGGTGATTAATTTATCGACTCCGAGAGGATGAAAGGCAAAGTCGACCTCGGCAGAATTTGAACTCACAACATTACAACAGGTGAAGTAGCGCTGAGCATTTCGTCCAGCGTGCTAACGATTCTGCCAGCTCGCTGCCTTTTTCTTTTTCAATAATGGCTGAAACAAGTGAAAGGTAAAAGGTAGTATTTATCTTCACTAAGAAGGTTATACATGAATACTTGAAACAGAATACGCAAACCATACACGGAAGGATACTTCGTTGCAATTCAGAAACCTGAAGTTCATACCAAGCACATTCTACACCAAACTTCAACAACTACTACTACTACTACTACTACTACTACTACTACTACTACTACTACCAATAATAATAATAATAATAATAATAATAATAATAATAATAATAATAAAAAAAATAATGATGATGATGATGATAATAATAATAATAATAATAATAATAATAATAATAATAATAATAATAATAATAATAATAATAATAATAATAATAATAATTGGGCACTGCACACATCCTACGCAAAACACTTTCAATACAGTAAACATAAGAGCATCACAGCAAACCACAGCACATACCCAAGGCACACAGAGCTGCGCTCGGTAGTGAAGTGAAAGCACGTTATAAAAATAAAACTACTAAATAATAATAACACTAATAATAATAATAATAATAATCCTTTCTATTATACGCACAAGGCCTGACATTTGGGGGAAGGGATTAAGTCGGTTACATCGATCCAGTGCGTAACTGGTACTTATTTAATTGATCCCGAAAGGATGAAAGGCAAAGTCGAACTCGGCGGAATTTGAACCGGGAACGTAAAGACGGACGAAATGCCACCAAGCATTTTGCCCAGTGTGCTAACGATCCTACCAATAATAATAATAATGATAACGACAACAAAAATTTGAACACAAATTTAGGATGTGCAAAACCGAAAGCAAAGATGTTAGGAACAACACTAACAACTATGAGAGAATGTTTTGTAGTTACACCTTAGTATAAGAATTATGTAATTATGAGAGTAATCGGGAATAAAGCTAGGAAAATGCAACAAATAATAAGAACCATATGATGATGGTTAGACTAGAAGAATATAGATAGAACCTAAAATAATAAAAAAAAAAACAGTCAAATTAAAACTCAGCAGATTTACCATTGTTGTCTGGAACCACAAAAACACAGTGAAGTCAGCAACCGTCTTGACAATAATTTAGCAAAGAAGACTTGAAAGAGAAAAAATAGATATCTCTGAGCCATTGCATATCCGGAGCTATCCAAAATGCACTCTCGATATAACTGAAGTAGCATGATGAGTTTCAACCTGTTTGGGTCAAGGTATGATTGAACTTGAATTCTTGGAGAAAAAAAAACGTTAGTATATATTTTATGCAGTAGAAATGATTGAGCTATCTCGGACATTAAAATAATTCTTTATACAATCTTACCACCGAGTATGGTGGTCGGTCAAAATGAATTCTAAAATTCAAAAAAAAAAAAAATCCAAAAATTGTCTCTCACTCACACACACATACACACACACACACTCTCTCTCTTTCTCTCTCTCTCTCTCTCTCTCTCTCTCTCTCTCTCTCTCTCTCTCTCTCTCTCTCTCTCTCTTACACACATGCACACATACATGCATACATGCATACATACAACAAATTTGCACAAAATCCTAGAAACACATGGTTTCACGCAAAAAGATCAAAAGAAACTAAGGTGGATTCTCCAAATCTAATTTATTAGTGGTACAATGAAGATTTGGAGGGCATTTCAGAAATTCTCCATGTGAGATTCGTATGTGAATTGATGCACATACTTGGGTGTATGTGTCGACAGTTCAACCAACACACCAACTTAACCAAATATTCACAAGCACCAAGAACTCTCTTAACTCAAGAAGTCTTGTTGCTTTTTAGGACCGGCTTGAACTCTCTCAAGAAGAACTTAATTTAAACTCAAAGAAAAATCATACATACATACGTACGTCCATACATGCATACATACATACATACATACATACATACATACATACATACATACATACATACATACATGATGGCTGTCCACTCGTGACCGAAGAAGACCATTGCTGACCTTCAGGAACATTGTGCGCTCTAGGACTAACTTATATTTTGCATTTGCGGCTCCGTTGGTGGCTAATGAGCTCTGCTCTTCACAAGCATACATGACTACAAACATTGCAGATTAAGCTTTCCCCATTCACTATATGAGCCGTGCGCTTTCGTGTAGCTCGCTTAAGTTCTTTATACTGGATACGTGCTCTCTCAAAAGTGTCGATGCCCTCCTTAACCTGCTTCCTCCATCCGTGGCGATGACAGGCATTGTTCTCCCAGTCAGTGTCCAGCATATTACAGGCCTTTAATGAGGATTTGACACAGTCTTTAAAGCGCAGCCGTGGTTTCTGTCAGAGTCTCCTTCCATTCACAAGTTCTCCATAGAGCATCTGCTTAGGAATCCTGCTATCCTTCATTCTAATAAGGTGTCCAATACATACATACATACATACATACATACATACATACATACATCACTTACAAGGAAAAAAAAATATATACTATATTGGCTACATGAAGCATTGAAATATTTCTTGGGGCGAGTCTGATGAAATTGAAACCGCAGTCGATTAACTTCGCAAACATGCTGTTGCAAAAAGCAATTGTTATTCCTATCCCTGTCGATTTTTAAAAGACACTTAATATCAACTAAAGGTTAGCATTAACGCAAAAAAAACGAGAAAAAAAAACAATAAATATGTACAGAATGCAGAGTTCATTGCAACACTCATTAACATCACTCAACACTCCTATATCTTTATATGGAACTGATCCGACAAAGTCGGATGTTGAAAACAAACAGCTTAAAAACAATTGAAAGATGTAGTTAGAAAACTAATCATTATAGACGTCACTAGACAACAACGCATTATTCACGCTATCACTGGAGATTATACAAAAGTATGTGATATCACGTATTGAATAATCAATGTCTGCCTGTCTACATTAGCTGCCATTATGAGAGAACATCTAAGGTGATGAGCTGGCAGAATTGTTTACACGCTGGACAAAATTCTTAGTGGCATTTCATCGGTCTTTATGATCTGAGTTCAATTCTGCCGGCGTCGACTTTATCTTTCATACTTTCGGGGTCGATAAAATAAGTACCAGTTGGTCACTGGTGTTGATGTAATCGATTATTCCCACCTCTGAAATTGCTGGCCTTTTGCCAAGATTTGAATCCATTATGAAAGAATATCTAAGGCGGTGAGCTGGCAGTGCCGTTAGCACACCGGGCAAAATGCTTTGCGATATTTCGCCCGTCTTTACATTATTAGTTCAAATTCCGCCGAGGTCGACTTTATCTTTCATTCTTTCGGAATCGATAAAATTACTAGTCTAGTACTGAGATCGATGTAATCGACAAGTCCCCTTCCCCCAAATTTCAGACCTTGTGCCTATAGTAGAAACGATTACGTAAGAGCATATCAGGTGGTAAGGTGGCAGAAATTGTTAGTACAAATGCCGGACAAAATGCTTTGTGGAATTTCTTCCAGCTACATGTTCTGAATTCAAATTCCGCCTCGGTCGACGTTTCCTTTCCTCCTCTCGAAGTTGATGAAATCGAGCACACGGGGCCGATCTAATCGACTAACTTCATCCTCCTAAATTTAAGGCTTTATTGACTATTGTAGAAAGAATAATTTAAAAACCATCAAGGAGATCCCCACGATATACGTACTAATGAACTACATAGACATAAGCAAGGCAAGGCAAGAGGATGATAAAACTACAAGAGAACATCGATATCTTGCGCCGCAGAATCGAGCATTCAGATACCGTAAGTATCACTTGTCAGATGTAACGTGTCTGGAATGGCTCAACAATGCAAAATGGACTATAATAAATAAATATTATAAATATCATAAATAATCTAATTATAAATAATCTAATTATTCATAGCCTAAAATAATAATTCGGAATATAAAAATTCCTTCTTCAATGGAGTCACTGTTATAGTCAGTTTTCTAACGGTAACTCCATTACTTCTTAGCAATATCTGAAGAAGACATTTTTATATTCAGAAATATTATTTAAGGCTATGAATATTTAAATTATTTATAACAGTTATTATAGTATAGTCCACTCTGTATTGTTATGCCATTCCAGACACGTTACATTTCACAAACAATATATAATGTTTCCAGTGAACTACAATACCCTTTTACCATAAGTATTATCATAAGGGATTAAGTAAGTAATAAGTTCTCATATTATGTATAAGTCGGAGTGGCGTTGGCTTGATAGTTGCTTTCACTATATTTCCGCTGTGTACGCTCCAGCCTTCTTCAAGTGTTTTCTGATTCATCTTAGTGTCTAAAGAAGGTTGGAGCCTACACAAGCGAAACATGGTGAAAACACCAATCAAAATGAGGACACGGCTCCGACTAATATATAACGATAAAAAATTTCTCATCCTAGAAATATTGAATCATAATAAGCTCTCAGTACAACTGGATGGATAGGTAAGTTCTACAATGAAGATTCAGTTGTTCAATCAACTGAACTACCTGCTTCTGAGTTAACGAGTGTAAGTGGCTGAGTATTCCACAGGCACATGTACTCTTAATGTAATTTTCAAATAGAAGTATATGACAACGTTATACATTTGAACTACAAGTACAATCCATATTCGATACAGTTTCTGCTTACCCAATCCGATACGAGGCTATAAAAAAATGGTATTTACCCAAGGTGCCTAGGCTTGAACCCAGGGCCTCGTAACTGTACAACAACAACAACGACAACAACTTATGAAGAAATCAACCTCACTAAAATACATAGACACGCCGAAGAAAAGATATATTTCTATTATAATATGCATTAGTTGAATATGATTAAAATAATCTCTGAAACTCCAGTAAAGTGTACACGTGCGGGAGGGACAAGTCGATGCTCTCCAATAGCGTCGTGGAACGTTGGACGGAAGGTCTGGTTAAGACGCTGGGGATCTGGTTTGGTTCGGATCTCCAGAAAGAGAAGAATTGGAGTGAAGTCACAAGCAAGGTAACTGTCCTAATCCAGATTTGGTCTGGAAGGACGCTATCGCTGCTAGGGAGGGCGGAGGTGGCGCAGATGTACATAGTAACTGTTATCATCTACCGCCTGACCGTCGTGCCTTGCCCCGATTCGTGACTGAGCAAGCTGGAGCGTCTCCTCCTCCGCTTTTTGTAGAGAGCGGTACCACTTGTAAGGTGCTCTATCTGCTGTCATAAACCGTTAAAGGGTGGGCTAGGGATGTCGTTATAGGATGGGCTAGGGTGGTCACCGCTCGCGAAGTTTTTCTTACGGCAACTAACCTCCTTTCGGGACTTAGGCGCTTGGATTAAGTGGAGACCCAGACAGGGTGATTGGCAGCTAGAGTGCTGACAGACACTCACGCTACTCTCCCGGGCGGGCAATACCGGCAGCTGGAGTTCCACCGCGGACTTCTATAGCGAGTTGGTAGAGGTCATGTCAGACGATGCTCTGGGGGAGACTCTGAACTTCGATAGAAATCAGTTAACCAACCTGTTCGAAAGAACTTTCGGGTCGGGGTATCTGGATAATTATCAGAAATCCCTAACCTGGTTGGGATATCGATCTGCCTTACCTGTTCGAGAGAGGTTGTCAAGGCACGGTTGTGTCATCCCACCTTCCTGTTTGAGGTGCGAGCGGAACAGTGAAACTGTCCTGCACGCCTTCGTACAGTGTTACGGAAATTAGGGAATTGACAGCCTATATCGAACAGCTGTTATCAACGACAGAAAGAGGAGAGCTATCAGTTGAATTTATTATTAAGATTGTACTGGCCTCCTCACTAAACAGGGGAAAGAAGAGCTTGTTTCCTCTGCGTAGTGGCCATACTGAAAGAGACAGTATGGAGAACACGTGTGAAAGGGATCGCGACAGGTACCTTCATCTCCGGCCGGGGGCTGGTTGGTTACTTTTTACTACCACCTCCAAAGTAAAATCTGGTTGGAGAGGAGATACTTGTCGCATAGAAGGTTTGATAAAAGATGGACGACAATCGTAAGGAAGTTGTGAATGAATGGAAAAGGTTAAGTGCAGCCATCCAGCGATAGAAGGGTATACATGAGATAACGGTGGTGGGTTAATTAACCTGGCGATGTAAGTAATAGGAATTTTTAATTCTTTACCGATTTTTTGTGGAATTTAAAAAATATATTCATTCGATTTCATTATATTTGTTATTTTCTTTTTAATCCTTTCATTGTAATCACACTGTGTATGTCCATTTGTTCATCCTTGTAAAGTCCCCTCAATTTTGGGCCTTGTGCGATCGTACAGGGAAATCGTACAGGTGCGACTGTGTGGTAAGTTGTTTGCTTCTCAACCACATAGTTCTGCGTTCAGTTCCACTGTGTGATATCTTGTGAGCGGATCTAGTAGATGGAAACTGATAAACCCTTTGCATATATATATATATATATATATATATATATATATATATATATATATATATATATATATACATATATATATACGGATTATATATATATATATATATATATATATATATGAGTGTGTATGTGTGTGTCTGTGTTCGCCCCCACCATCTCTTGACAACCGGTTTTGGTGTGTCTATGTTCCCGTAACTTAGAGACCGATAGAATAAGTACCCAGCATTTAAAGAATAAGCACTAGGGTCGATTCGTCCGACTAAAGTTCTTTAAGTAGGTGCACCAGTATGGCCGCAGTCAAAGACTGAAAGAAGTAAAAGCTGCAAAGTGGGGAGAGAACTATGAGTTGGATATTGTTAGATGATTTTTGTGATCTACAAAAAGTTATATCTAATCAATATACTACTTTGTGTGGTGAGACGACGTTTTTACTAAAATAATATCCAATGCCATCCGCAGGAAAAAAAAAAAAACTACCCTCGAGACAAATAGAGATAAATGGTTTGGATATTTATGACATAGGTATATTCTAACACGACTGATATCGGTGGAACAATCACATCAAATCTTCGACTTTTATGATTACTTCAGACGAAAAGAAAAATGGTATACTTTCGTAGAGGTCACTTATACAGCAGATGTGAACAATGCTTTCAACGTCAATGAAATAAAGAATATTTATGATTAACTGATTTAAAATGCATAGCTTCTCCACCAAAATTACATATTTGTTACAAATGTTTAATTAACAGACTAGAACAGCTTTGATTTTTATTCAAAAAAGTATACCATCTGATTAATACTTTGAAAACTCAATCTATGTTACTCAACGATATATTTCAGTTTAGTTTCTATATTTCAATACAAAACATTTTCCTGCTGTTGGTAACTATATTCCAGTGATAGAAGTTTATTTTTAAGTTAAAAGGCGCCCATTTTATACGAAGAATTCAGAGAGCTTAAAAAAGAAAGAAGTTATTTGCTTAGTTTATCGGTATGTTTATACCAAAATATGTTAGATTACTAGTATGTGTGTATGTATGTATTAGTGTGAGGTGTAATTAAGACGTCAAATCGATGCTTAAGTTTTATATATCTCACTTCACAAATTTCAACATATGTTTGGAGACTGAGAGCAATTCTCATAACAACATTTTGCTTTTTCGATCACATTAACTGTTTCTATCAAATTATAGCTATTTGTAAAACATTAGCAATTTTGACCATATTTTAACCATAGTGGATCACATTAGCGAGATATTTTGCCAGCAGTTGTCGAGAACCAGTGACAACGTATCAAGGGATTTTGATTTAAAAGCAATGAAATCTAATTTAGAAATGCATCAACTAATCAAATCGAATTTAGAATGCATCAACTGGTAATTTGTTTAGACGTTAAAAAAAAACATAATGGCAAATATATCGACAGATTTTTGGTAGGCAAGATCGTAATCCGTTGTTTCATTCTAAGTTGGCATTTCTTTATGTAAAATGACTCCCTACATCCATATATATTTTCCATTTATCACACAAATATCCACATTATAACGCGTTCTCTGAATACGGTGTCAAAACGGAATATACCGACAGTGATATGCATTGTTAAGCTGTCACTTGTTAAACGTATACTCGAAATTACTTTGTGGTGATATAGATAGAGTAGAATTCAAAACATTTTCCTTTCGGGAGAAGGTAGAACTCCATTTATTTTAGCTTTTTACATTTCAGGTTTTATATCTGTGTACGATATTCTTGTATTGAGATTCTTGGTGGCACCGAACGTAGTTATGCTTCATACTTTTTTTTTTAATCTCTTTACAAAGGCGGTGAGCTGGCAGAATCTTTAGTACGCTGGGTGAATTGCTTAGCGGCATTTCGTTCACCTTTACATTCTGAGTTCAAATTCCGCCGAGGTCGACTTTGCCTTTCATTTTTTCAGTGTCGATAAATTAAGTACCAGTGTACTTAAGTACCAGTCGCTGTAATCAACTAGTCCTCTCCCGCCAAATTTCAGGCCTTGTGCCTTTAGTAGAAAGGATTAATCTCTTTACAAGAATTTCTAGTCGTTCAACAACTACTCTCTTTTACTTGTTTCAGTCATTTAACTGCGGTCATGCTGGAGCACCGCCTTTAGTCGAACAAATCGACCCTAAGACTTATTCTTTGTAAGCCTATTACTTATTTTATCGGTGTATTTTGCCGAACCACTAGGTTACGGGGACGTAAACGCACCAGCATCGGTTGTCAAGCGATGGTAGGAGACAAACACAGACAGACAGACAGATAGACGCGCGCACACACACACACACACACACACACACACACACACACACACACACACATATATATATATATATATATATACGACGGGCTTCTTTCAGTTTCCGTCTACCAAATCCACTCACAAGGGTTTGGTCGGCCCGAGGCTATAATAGAAGACGGTTACCCAAGGTGACACCCAGAAACATGTGGTTGAGTAGCAAGCATCTTACCACACAGCCACGCTTGCGCCTATTATTCATATTTCTTTCTGATTTAGGCACAAGACCAACAAATTTGAAGTGAGTGATCAGTCGATAATACTCTCCTCAAATAATTAACTGGTATTTTATCTATCGGTCCCTGGTTGTATTTGAACACAGAACACAACCATAAGAAATACTTCAATGCATTCTTTTCGATGCATAAACGATTCTACTAGTTCTCCACCCTAAAAGTGATGTTTTCGTCCACATGAACCAGGTGTATTCTTGATTAGATTAATTTTTGTTCATTTTAATGGTTTTGTTTTCCTACTAATGATTTCTTTATTCAGATTCCATTAAATCTTAGACACTTGTATTCGACAAGGAGTACACAGATATGTCACCTATGTATTTCAAAGAAACTTACAATTACTACTTGACACACTTCTGTGCAATAAATATAATATTCTACATTTGTATATTGTTAAAAGCCAGTTGTGATTCATTAAAGTATGATGCATATCACGATCCAATATATTAAAAAACTGACGGAACATTTGTCTAAGAGCTTGGCGGCGATATGGAGCAAATGGAAGCGTCTTAACCACTTCGCGTTGAACTTAGAGTATAAACCAGAGAATATAAGATTAAACGAAACATACTGTAGGAGCTTATTCAGTTACTGTTTTTTTTCTTCCCATTATAGGATTCCACTTGGTTGGATGATCTGAGGCAAACAACACAAAGAATAGGAAAGACTGTGTAAAAAATGCGATACTATTTAATAGAGAGATGATATTAATGAAACGTAGCAATAAAATTATTGTTTTTGGTGTTGTTGATGCCCATTGAAGGTATTGCAGGATGTTTGGGCTCCTGATGGGATTTCCAATTTAATCTTAATATTTTATTTCAGACTAACAAGCAGATTTGTATTTCGATGGATTGCATGATTGTGTTTTACTACTTCAGCTAAGTAAACTGGACCAAGTGTTTGACATAACATGATGCAAACAGTTGAAACTTATTAAATCTGTTTGCAGAGGTTCCCGTTCAATATATTCTATAAGGATTGCTTTATATCAAACCTATTTTAGCTCTCTTTTTTTTTTTTCAAAGCTATTTTTTCAAGCTATTAACAGTTTAATTTAAGTTCCTGAGCCATACGCTTATCAATACTCGGTCTTGCGCTTTTTGATGCCGAGGTAACACTCCAAAATTCTCTACAATTAACTGATAGAAAACCAGAGATGAATTGAAATATTAAAAAAAAAGTTCTTGGAGTATTGATAATCGATCTCATAAGGAATTAATCTTTCGGAAATGCTCTCTATAAAATACCAGATTTTACAATCTGGTATGAATTAAAATCCAAATCTGACTTTCATAAGTATGCCAGGATTAACTTTTAAGAAAATTAATTTCGAAGTCAATTTATTATTGGTCACAGACGGAGCAATAAACTATCATATAACTGAACTGAACGAATTTGAAAGGATTTGAAAACCTAATACTTTGCAAGTATTAGGTTTTAGTTAGTGTTTTTATTTACTTCATTTAACTCTTTTTCCTTACTCAGCTTCGTACCCATCTCCTTTTTGGCACATATCTCAATTTCAATAACAACTTTGCATTATGCATATATAGATGCCTATACAGGCATAGCTGTATGGTTATGACGTAAGCATCGGAACCACTTGGTTATGTGTTTGATGCTATCTTTCAGCACCGTCGACAGTAGTTTTCTATGCTTATCTTGTAAATGAAAATTGGTAGATAAGATTGTGTGAGACCCGGTCGATTTGACAAAGGAATGGATGGATTTTATATGGGATTGCACATATTCAGAATCGGTGGTTTCGAGGGCCAGTCCAAGTGGTCTACTTCACATATGCGCCCCTTGTACCAATTTTGAATAGAATTCGACATTATCATCCTGAAAGATTGAACTACCATAAAACAAATGCTTGTACATGATCAGCCAAAATGTTCAGATAAACCTTTGCTCTTGAAGTTACGTCTAGAAAAATGGTGAATGATGATCCATCAGAGAAAATGACTTAGTTCCATTGGGTCACTGACCACTTCTGATAGTCTACAGATCCTCGTTTTCGCTTATCACTGTCGATGCATAGCAGAAGACATTTAGTAATTGCAGCCCTCCCATGCTATTCAGTGTTATGGGGCTCACAACAAGTGGTTTTGCTTGATACAGGGCTGGCAATGGCCACGGATTAGCTCTGTTATTACTTATGCTGCCATAGTTCGGCGATTTATTGATATATTTCATTATTCTGCGGTCGCTCTATATCAGCTTAGCCTGCTGTCCCAAACTATACTTACCAGAGATGGTTTTAGCTAGGTTTTAGAACGCCAAAAAGAACCTAGAGACTACAATTCAGCAGTTTTAATGACGGAAGATCCAGCCATCAGCGCTCCAGCCATTTGTCTTCTTTGGAAACAAGTTAGGTCACGTACTTTAACTTATTTATCTACAGATATCCGAAAAGAAAAAAAAAGTATAGAAGGTTCTATCATAAAGTAACAAGCTATACATAATCCATATGAACACATATAAAACATATAAACAGAATAAAAAAGGTTTGAATTTGTCATTGCCAATAGAAAAAATACTTTAAACGATAATTGATGTTTCCATTATTATATCTGGCTCACAAATAAATAAATAAATAAATAAATAAATATATATATTTTATTTATGGGTTTCAGCCAAGTGGCTGCGGTCATGCTGGTGCACCACCGTGAAATATATATATATATATATATATATATATATGTGTGTGTGTGTGATGACGATGGTTGTCCACTCATAACCGACGAAGACCATCACTGACCATTGCCGATGCAAAACGCCAGCAGCGTCTGTGCATAAGGTTATTATAAGGTTATTATAAGGTTATTATACCAGTAGTGGGCTTCATCCGGATTCGCGTCAATAGCTTCCATAGTCGCCGCGTTGCCCTACTACTCGGCCAGCGCGTGAAAAATATATAAACACCAAAGGAGAGATAAGTATGGGATAAGATACCAAAAAAAGTCTAACCCCTCCTCAGTTGTTGACTATGATATTACTCCCTGTTTCGAGCTTATACAGACGGCGTTTAAAATTCACGACTGCTGTTTTGATAGAATTTTATTTATTTAATGCAGTCATAAAAGCTTACATCATAAAATACAATCCACCGTTTTCAGGTAAAAGTTTAAAGAAGATTTTAGACATTGACATTTGTTGGACCTAAAGCTGACTCGGATTTTTGGTTTGAATTGGATTTGTATTTGCATATCTGCAGTATCCTACCAGCACTTGATGTATTCAACGTTGTTTATTTCTATGTATGATTTATGCTATCATACCTAGCCATTTCCGACGTCCTACGAATTGATGTTCCTTGATTATTATGAATCTATATGATAAAGTTTCATATATGCACACACACACACACACACACACACACACACACACACACACACACACACACACACACACACACACACACACACACACAAATGTACATATATATTCATGATGATGATGATGGCGATGACGACGACGACGACGACGATGATGATGATGATGATGATGATGATGAGACTTAGGGATCCACTTAGGTAAAAAGAGAGACTTAAACACATGAAGTTTTCATCATATACATCTTTGAAAAATGTTAGGAAAGCAACATTTTCAGTCTCTATAGCAACATAGAAACTTACTGGATCAACTTTGTAAAGTCGTTGGTGAAACGATTTCCTAGTCGGGAAAAATAAATTTGTAAAAAAGGAACGGAACGACAGAAAAACTGGATCCTGAAAAATGTGTTCAACTAAATGGTATTTCTTTTCTGTACAAATAACGAAAGGGAAAAAAGAAACCTACCTGATTTGAGGCGGGAGACTAATTATATAAAACTAACTTATATAATTTATTCCACTGCTACAGCATTTGAATGTCAATTGAGTCTATTGTAAACATTTATCTGAGACAAGCGAATTCCCTGTCAAATGTAAAATATTTTGCTTTATTTTTTTTACAATTTATACGATAAAGTTTCAAAATCTTTCATTGTACATTTACGACAAGGTCAGTGACATTATGCGAATATCAACAGATGGCGGCTATGCATCAGATTTCTTAAAACAGGACGGAAAACTAGTTATTCTGTGATAAAACTAAAGGCGGCGAGCCGGCAGAATCGTTAGAGTGTATTTCCTCTGGCTCTTTACGTTCTACGTTCAAACAAACCGAAATTAACTTTGTCATTCTTCCCTCGGGGTCGATAATATAAAGTACTAGATCAGTACTAGAGTTGATGTTATCAAATAACCTACTTATTTACGTCCTTCTCTCCCCGAGGAGCATAGGCCATTAATGATGTCTCTCCAGCTGGATCTCTGTTTTAGTAACTAGCCTCCAGCTATTTTTAGGTTGTATTTCACTGCACTGCGTCATATGTTTCCATAAAGAGGGCTTTCCTTTCCCAGTTTTTGGTTGATTTTGAATTGTTAACGATGCTTCTGTAACTTTGCTTTTTTCTTAGTGTGGATGCAGGACCAAGGCAAACCCATTTTTACCCCTGGGTCCAACATAGGAGACCCTAATAGGAACTTGCGCTCCACTGGCATAGATCTCAGGATCATTGAGGAAAACACACCGCAATATGGGTTGAGTCTGAATCTTGTGTTGGCATCAAATAACCATTCCCTTCAAAATTTCTGACCATGTGCCGAAATTACAGACAATTCTATGATAAGGCTACAGAGCTCATAGACATAGCTCTGTGGTTTTACACTTCAATTTGTACCTCAGTTGTCTTGCTGCTATTTCACTCCAACGTGCATAAAGCGAATATCGTCTCCAGCATTCACAGATTAATAAAATCTTTTTGAGCAAAATTTAGTGATACTGAAGGTGTATGGCATCCCCTCAGAGAGAACAACGCTGTTGTTTAATCGGCTGATTGGTGATATATCACTACCTGATATCTGGATGTCTTTAGCGGAGTCCATCAGGATTTGTTTTCAGTCTGCAAAAAATTTACCCTTACTTTCTTCTGATGCACTGTAAATTGTCGCAATCACGGTCGTTCACTCTCTCACGTAAACTACACAAATCCTGCAAAATATGTTGTTACATGCCTGCTTTTGCAGAGTCTGTCAGTTTATTAACACATAAAGCAAGACGGGCCGTCACGCACAAGACGAAAGGCCACGATCGTGGCCCAGATAGATGCATTTAATTTATGGGCATTTGTTGGGGTCTAATGTCATTCAAACGCTTCGAAACCCCTCAGAATGCTAGCGGAATAATAATTCAACCAATGACTTTTCAGATGATGTAAAACTTGCCATCATTATATACTAAGAAGATATGTTAACTACTTTTTGTCTTTTATGTGTGCATAGTAGTCTCATTTTCATGAAAAGTGCTCAACAATCCATGCTATGTAAGTGCAAATACCAGCGCTTTATGGGTTAATTAAAAGCAATAACATGCTACATATATATGGTGTTAATAATATAAAACTTAAAATATGAGAAACATTATTATGAAGATCTTTAAAACTTCCAATTAAGAATTATATTATATTCAAATAGGAAGCTTAAACGGTTTGATAATTTATTTTGATAGCGTTAAGTATGTTGAATATATTTTCTTTTATCTTGTTTTATTAATCTGTCATTGGGCTGCGGTCATGCTGTGGCACTGCCTTGAATGGTTTTAGTTGAACAAATCCACTTCAATACATACTTTTCTTTTTAAGGCTGTTTCTTATTTTATCATCTTCTTTCGCCGAACTGCTATGTTACGGGGGCGTAAAGAAATCAACGCCGGTTGTCAAGTGGTTGTGGGGACAAACTGACACAAATATACACACACACGACAAGCTTCCCCACAGTTTCCGTCTACGAAATTCACTCCCAAGGCATTGGTCAACGCGGAGCTAGTACAAGGCAACATTTGTCCAAGTGTTACTCAATGGAACTGAACAAAGCAAACTTCTTAACCACACGACCATTCAAATTTAAATATTGTTAGTATTAGCATTGATGTGAACGGGATGTCTAAGCGTTATAGGTGGAATTATGAAGGAATGAAGCATGCCCAAGATTAAGGGGAATATATGATTAATTTATGAATGACTAGTTTAGAGGAAATATAGGAGTGACATAACTATCAACATACTTATAAAAATTGCGTCTGTAAATTGCCTTTTATTTGTACAATATTCTCACAAATTTCACAATAGTTCATATAGAATAGAATCCTTTCAAGTAGGTATACTGCGATAAGCAAATGAATATTTGAGCGGTTTGTATATTTGGTACGAGGTATTAATATTCGATGGGATTTGAGGTTAAAAATTAATCGAATGTGTTGGAATTGATATATCTTCGAAAGGGGTGTTATCTGTTTGGATACAACTGTGGGAATGAAGTATTAATATGGTTTGTATATTTTATGTGGATTTGTATATTTCTACTGTACATAAAATACAAGGGCTTCTATTTTATCTCATAATATTAGCTATCATACGAGCATAATACACATGATTTATTTAAAATGGAGAAGCGGAATAATTCCACAAATGATGACAGTATAGGAAAGTAAGAACACAAGCTATTGAAAAGAAATTATCTAACGACATTTGACTAAGATTTTTTTAGCTTTCTTTTCTTTTCTTTTATGTATTTGTTGTTTCTGTCTTGCATACTTGTTTGTTCCTTGCCTACTTTATACATTCTCTTTTTCTGGTTCCATTCTTTCTTTAGTTACTTGTTTTTAATAAAAAAAATCTTGTTGATAATGTAACGGCTCCTCCATTTTGTTTTTGACGCATAAACCTTATAGTTAGGGAAATATTGAAATAATAACAATATATATAGCATATAGACTATATTATAGAACTATAATATATATTACAATAATGCTATAATATATATATGCTTTTTTTTTTTATTAAAGCTGCAAAAACTTCACAAAACAAAATGTTACTCAGAGTTTCACGTTTCCGTTCGTAGGACAGATGCACTCAAGGCTGAAATAAAACTTCGAGTAACAGTTTGTTTGTGATGTTTTTACAGCTTTAAGAAAAATAAAAATACAGCATTATTTTGCATTTATATTCTTACTCGTGTGATTATATATATATATATATATATATATATATATATATATATATATATATAATTATTATTATTATCATTGTCATTATTATTATTATTATTATTATTATTATTATTATTATTATTATTATTATTATTATTATTATTATTACATTAAGGGCTGGTACTATAAGTAAAGCCACGCGCTGGAAATGGACGCTAAAGTCAAACTACTTTAGCAAATATATTTTTTACCTTAATTGGTTTTACACGCTGACTACTTAATAAAATCATATATAGATTTTTATCCTTATATTTAATTGATATATATATATATATATATATATATATATATATATATATATATATATATATATATATATATATATATATATATATATATATATATCGCAATTAATTATATATATCGCAATTAATTATATATATATGTTTGTGTGTCTGTGTTTGTTCCCCACCCCCAAGATCGCTCGACAACCAATGCTGGTGCGTGTACGTTCCCGTAACTTAGCGGTTCGGCAAAATACACCGATAGAATAAGTACAAGGCTTAGAAAAAGAATAAGTCTGAGGTCGATTTGCTCGACGAGAGGCGGTGGTCCATCATGGCAGCAGTCAAATGGCTGAATCAAGTCAAAAAATATATGTGTATGTGTGTGTATATATATATATATATATATATATATATATATATATATATATATATATATAGTTTTAGGGATTTTGGATTTTATCCCTAATATTATATATATATATATATATATATATATATATATATATATATATATATATATATATATAGTGTAGAAGTCATGCCGTTATGTAGATCTAGTCCTTTACAGATTACAAACTCAAGTCTCCTTGTTTTTTTCAAACGTTTAGATATATATCCAGATCTGCAGACAACCTATAGTCACTTGACTCTGCAACTCTTACTTCACCCTTCCCAGTCAGAGTACTCAGAGGTCTCTCCTATTTTCTTGTGAACCAAGAAACTCTATACTATTTGGTATCTTATTATTTAAACAACCTATGAATTTTAATTTGTTTCACATGGTTTTTAAAATCCCTTTTATTTAACTGTTGATTATACAATATAGTTTTATCTCCCTTACTGTAGATCCGTGCCCTTTTACTGTTTCTGATTTTCATTACGATTATATGTTTGGATGTTTGTATGGATGTATGTATATATACTCTTTTCTACTCTAGGCACAAGGCCAGTCGATTAGTTCGACTCCAATACGCAACATCCCCGAAAGGATGAAAAGCGAAGTCAACCTCGGCGGAATTTGAACTTAGAACGTAAAGACAGACGAAATACCGCTAAGCATTTCGCCCGACCTGCTCGCCGCCTTGAGTATGTGCATATACGGAGAGAAAAAAGAGGGGGAAACAGAGTAGGACAGAAAAAGAAAAGAGAGATTGATGGATTCTATTGGTGATCTAAGATTCCAGTGATGTAGAAACACACATGTTGAAGTTATTGCTTGTAAAAAAAGATTAATCACGAAATTGAAAGCATACCAAAGTCCTTCTCAAGCTCGATCAGAAATCATGAAACGATTTATTGCGAGGTGAACTTCTTAATCTCTTACCATACTCATTTTTCCTTTTCAATTTCCATGCAAAAAATGTTTTTTTATTATTTATTTTGAATCTGTATTTAAGGAAGAATAAGTACACAAATTATTTTGGATCAGTTATGGTTTATTATGAAGTTACTGATAGAAATGATAGATACTGATAGTTAATGATAGAAAACGGGAATGATATCAAGAACGAACTATTTCGGGTTAGAAACATGTGGCAGGTACCTCAGAATACAGTGAACGCATATTTTCGTTCAAATATATATCTACTAGATATCTCTGAACGAAAATATACTGGATAATATGTTATGAGGTTAAAGACACGGTGATGACATTGGACTAGAGTTAAATGTATAAATTTCTTCAACATATATCGATGAACTTAGAGCTGGTTCAAATACATCAGCTCAAAATACACAATGAAGGATCCAAACTGAAGACCAGAATTGCAAGACCAGTACAATGCACACTCAGTTACTTCACCGTTTACTAAAACAGTGTAGATCAATATAAACATAACATATCTTTCTTTAGTTAGACGTGCATGCTTTAATAAAATAGAAATATAATATTAAATAACACAGGGCGGTTTTCTTTTTCATTATGACGTTTTGTCTGAATAAAATTTAAAATTCTGATTAGTAACATTTTCTAGTCTAACTGTCTTTGAATATAAATTACAATTTTTGAATGCATGTGTGACATATCAACTAGTAATATAAGTTTCTGATTGGCCAACATTTCTAGAAAACCACTATATTTGAACAACTAAAATGATTTCAGAATTTCTAGTGGAATACTTTAATTAATTGGAGGTTTATCCCGTAAGTTTCATTAAATGTACGATAATAGCAATGTTTATAATATTCTTCTACCTCCACGCCTTTTCTATGCATCGTCCTAGTACTTCATCCTGCAAACGAATCGAATCTGCGGAACTATAAATATATATGCAAATCTATGTGAACCATATGACTGCACATCGTGTGTATGCATTTGATATTTCCTTATATAAGCCCAAACAGTTCGACAAAACAAGATTTTTGTTATAAACACTGAAATATGAACTGCCAGTACATTATCGTCTGTTTTATAATAATTTGCTCATCAGTTATTGCAGGTAAGATTTCAAATATATCCCCAACCTTTTTAACCATTTTCTCAAAGAACGTTTCCGAGGGAGTTCACTTGGCAATTGTATTATGTATGTTGTTAACACATCGCTTCGTCGGTATAAGTATCCAAAAATTCTTTCCTTGTTCCACTGCGTTTCAAGCATAGCATGGTATCTTTGTTCGACAACACTGATTTAGTGGAAACGTACACAAGCCCCAACATATATATATATCCTCAAAAGTTGACAGACCGCCTGCTATAATTTTCGCCCTTGGCTATCAAATTTTTTGCTTAATAAATATATCTACCCGCCACACCTAGTTCTATATCAGATAATGTTTGCATTTCCTAAAACTCTTTTACATACTTCATAAGGTTAAAAAGAGTAAAGAACCTCTTTGGTCATGAATGACCATTGGATTGCACCTACAAAGTTCTCCTCCAAGGCACAAGTCCGGGCAAGATTGTTTATGGAAGACCAGCAGCTGGCCATGCATACCAGCCTCCCCTTTCCACACCACAGATGTTATCCAAGGAAAAGGCAAGGGTTGATACAGCTTGGCACCTGTGACGACGCAACTCATTTCTCCAGCTGAGTGAACTGGAGTAACGTGAAATAATGTGAGTAACGTGAAACACACAGCCTGATCCAGGAATTGAACTCACTACTTCATGATTGTGAGCCCGACGCTGTAACCACTGAACTATGTGCCTTCACACATACTTTATAAATCTTACATTATACACACACGCACTCACATACATGCATACGTATGTACATATATGCACGCATACATACATACATACATACATACATAATTGAATGAATGAAAGAATGAATGAATGAATGATTGCCTCATCTTGTCAGACGATAGTCATCTCACATTCAGCCTAATTGTACTTATCTGAAGAACACTGTCGAGGTAAACACTAAAATCTGCTAGAGCAAGATTTGACCAATACAGCAGAGGAACAAAACTAAATTCTAGACATTTAAATAATTCAAACATGGGAATCACTTGTTACTTAATTCATACTTGTATTTAAAGTACGAGGGGAAGAAAAAAATTATTCTCACTTTCGCCATAACATATCTTTATTATTGTTATACTGCCTTCTGCGCATGCGTGCTTATATTTGGTACAATCGTGGTAACGTGATCGAAGCTTGAGCCTGATCGTACTATTTTTTTTTCTGGCTTTACAGTGTAAGTATGGCCGCTCCATTAATAATGTGCACCAAAAAAGAACAAAGAGCAGTGATCCGAGGGTTTTAGCACAATACGGGGACGCCCGTTAACCTCCACTACTGAGGAGAAGATTCAGCAAGCTCGAGAGAGGGTAATGGTGAAACGGAGAGTTATCATCGATGAGAAAGCTCGTTCTCTGCTGATTAGTCATGGTTCTGCCTATCAAATCATCCACAATGAATTCGGCTTTCATAAAGTCTGTGCAAGATGGGTGCCAAGAGAGCTTTCTGCAGAGCACAAGCGCAAACGTCTTGTCGTCTGCCAACGTTTCCTCGATAGCTACAACAATGAGAGTGAGGAATTTTTGAGCAGAATGGTCACAGGAGATGGAACGTAGGTCCATCATTATGAAGCGGAATTCAAAAGACAGAGTATGGAGTGGAAACATTCTGGCTCACCAGCGAAGAAGAAATTCAAGACTCAGTCTTCTGTTGGAATACAGTCTTCTTTTTGGGGTTGCACGACCAACCGAAAGCCTTCTTCTTGGAGGGAATACGCAATCTTGTGAACCGCTGGACCAAGTGCATCGAAAAGGAAGGAGATTATATAGAAAAATGATGTATTTGTTTATTCCCTGCTTTTGTGTAAATACATTGAAAAACAAGAGTGTGTATAATCTTTTACTCTCCCTCGTATATAGCTTTCAATGCCAAGTAACTTTTATTTTTTCTTTCCTACGAAATGTTCTGCCTAAAACGTTCGACTTCTGTTCTCCGCCGCAGCATGCAATTATATTCCGCTGCTTAAATGTTAATATTTTAAGGTGGTGACCTGGCAGAATCGTTAGCAGGCCGGGTAAAATAGTTAGCAATATTTCCTGTGTCTTCATGTTCTATGTTCTATGTTCAAATTCTGCCGAGGTCGACTTTGCCTTTCATCCTTCAGGGATCTATAAGATAAGTACTAGCTTGACACTGGGGTCTGTCGCAGGATTCCCCATCTTCGCCAGCTGAGTGGAGTGGAGCAACGTGAAATGAAATCGTTGTTATTATGCAAAAGTGTCGTAAGTCCAAAACGTTGCTTTTGCATAAAACGAAAAAGTAGCTTCACTTTTCCATAGTAAAACCGTTGTGCTACGCTTTGACAATTTTTGATATTTTGGCATCTGAAGCAGCTGCATATACGATAGTTTGACCAAATGAACTGACTATTACAAAAAAATAAATATTGAGGACGACGCATTTTGCCAAATTTGGACATACGACAGTTTAACATAATAGAAACGAAGTGTTTTGCTCAAGAACACAACGCGCCTAACACCTCTCCAGAAATTCCTGGCCTTGTCCAAATTTGAAACCAATATAAATATTTGAAGAGCGCTGTGTAAAATTGTTAGCGGCATTTCGTATACTTTTATGCTCTGAGTTCAAATTCCGCCAAGTTCGACTTTACCTTTTAATTTTTTCGGGGTCTTTACCTTTACCTTTTAATTTTCTCGGGGTTTTTAAAATTTTTTCAGAGTCAAATTCTGTATAAGCACTAGTTGAGCACTGGGGTTGATGTTATCGACTTACCTCTTCTCTCGAAATTGCTGGCCTTGTGTCAAAATTTGGAACAAATATTAATATTTGAAGATAAGGCGGCAAACTGGCAGACTCGGTAGCCCATCGGACAAAATGCTTAGCGGCATTTCTTACAGATTTATGCTCCGAGTTCAAATTCCACCGAACTCGACTTTGCCTTTCAACCTTTCGGGGTTGATAAAATAAGTATCTCTTTAGCACTGGGCCGGTGTAATCGACGAAGCCCCTCCTATTCAAAACTGCTGGCCTTGTGCTAAAATTTTAAACAATATCACTATTTGAAGATGTAGAAAATAACTCGCTTTGTTGGATTCTAAACTTTTTACTCGATAAAGAATTTTTTTCAGTTGTACTATCACGTGGCAGGCTTCGTGTAGAGTAGCTTTTCTAAACCGGGGTTCCCCGGAACCCTAGAATTCCACAAAAGATTCCTAGGGATTCCACGAGAAAGAGTGAGATAAGCTAATGCTAATTTCACGATCGTAATATTAATATACATGCACAACATATTGGATATTGTAATCCAAACAATACCCTATCTAACCTGTTATGTTATCAAAAAAAAAAAATAACAACCATGTGTGTGTGTGTGTGTGTGTGTGTGTGTGTGTGTGTGTGTGTATATATATATACAGAGAGAGAGAGAGAGAGAGAGAGAGAGAGAGAGAGAGAGAGAGAGAGAGAGAGAGAGAGAGGCACAATGGCTCAGTGGTTAGGGCAGCGGACTCGCGGTCATAGGATCGCGGTTTCGATTCCCAGACCGGGCGTTGTGAGTGTTTATTGAGCGAAAACACCTAAAGCTCCACGAGGCTTCGGCAAGGGATGGTGGCGAACCCTGCTGTGCTCTTTCACCACAACTTTCTCTCACTCTCTCTTCCTGTTTCTATTATTGTGCCTGTAATTCAAAGGGTCAGCTTTGTCACACTGTGTCACGCTGAATATCCCCGAGAATTACGTTAAGAGTACACGTGTCTGTGGAGTGCTCAGCCAGTTGCACGTTAATTTCACCAGCAGGCTGTTCCGTTGATCGGATCAACTGGAACCCCCGACGTCGTAAGCGACGGAGTGCCAACAATATATATATATATATATATATATATATATATATATATATATATATATATATATATATAATCAATCCAAACATGAACAAGCAAGAAAAAACAACAACAACGCGAGGATGGGGAATAAGTACAGTGTTACTGGACGCCCAGGAAAGGAAGGAAAGAAAAGAAAGAGGATCTCACGTTTCGAGCGGAGCTCTTCATCAGAAATATATAAAAAGTCCAAGGAAGGGAAGGCGGAGAAAAAAAATCGCCAACGATACACACGCGGTCACGATATTTAACACGTGAACTACGATGGAGAAATATGTTTTTTTGTGCAGGGGTTCCTTGAGGATCGTAATTTATTTTAAGGGTTACGCAAGAGTAAAATGGTTGAGAAACACTGGTGTAGAGACTTCTCAACCGTAAACTCTTGGGTTCGCTTTTTACTGTGAAGCCTCTTGTGCTGTCGTTTCTATAAACACGGTTTGGCTATACGTGATGAGTAGGTACTTCAGGCGAATGAATAACTAAATCCACATTGTCGAACGTCGAAGATCCACTACCGCTACCACATTATGTTTCTATAAGGATTGGAGTGGCAGAAACGGAACGTAATGGATTAGATAACTTGCTGTATTTATTTACGTTCTTTTTACGATATGAGTTCAAAATCCCGCAGAGGCCTGATTTAAAACATCGCATTTAAAAAGAAGGCAAAGAAACAAACTAGCTACAGAAATTTTCGTATCTACTGTTGTGAATTCACCCACCAGCCTTGTGAGAGTCATATAGACTCATAAGGGCCAGTTTCCAATACGTATATAATATACCCCACCTGGACGGGACGCAAGTCCGTCACAGGGTTACTCATTTTTGCCAGCTGAGTGGACCGGAGCAATGTGAAATGAAATCTTTTGCTCAAGAACACGACGCATCGCCTGGTTCAGGAATCGAAAGAAAGAATTATTGTGATTAATATATCGAAGGGGACGAGCTGGCAGAATCGTTAGCGCGTAGGTTAAAATGTTTAGCGGCATTTCTTCCGGCTCTTTACGTCTAGAGTTCAAATTCCGCCGAGGTCGACTTTGCTTTTCATTCTTCCGAAGTTGATAAAATAAGTACCAGTGAAGCATTCGGTCCAATATAAACAAACTTTGCTCCCGCTCCCCTCAAAATTGTAGACCCTGTGACAAAATTAGAAAGAATTTAAAAACATATAATAAAAGTTCTCTCCCGAGTCATATAGATTCACGGGGCCGGTTTCCATGGCGTATATAAATTCCCCGCCTGGACGGGACGACGCTCCGTAGTAGGATTACTCTTTTATACTATCTTACACCATCTGAGTGGACTGGAGCAACGTGAAATGAAGTGTTTTGCTCAAGAATACAACGCGTCTCTCGGTCCAGGAATCGAAACCACAATCTTATAATCATGAGTCTTACACTCCTACCCACTAAGCCAAACGCCTCAACACTGTGATCGTATAAGCCACTGAAACAATTCTCAGCTTTTTCTTTCGCTATAGTTTGCAAGTAAATCCTTGTTAAATTGTAATATCTGATTGTTAATATCTTTAAATATCTGATTGTTATCAGTCGCCCAAGGTACCACGCTGTAGGACTGAACCCGAAAGCAAAAAAGGTTAAGAAACAAACTACTTACCACACAGCCACGCCTACGACTATACTGACGTTATTTACGAATATAAATGAATAAGAAAAATAACTATGCTATAGGCGCAGGAGTGGCTCTGTGGTAAGTAGGTTGCTTACCAACCACAAGGTTCTGGTTTCAGTCCCACTGCGTGGCATCTTGGGCAAGTGACTTCTACTATAGCTTCGGGCCGACCAAAGCCTTGTGAGTGGATTTGGTAGATGGAAACTGAAAGAAGCTTGTATATATATGAATATGTATATATATATATGTATGTATGTGTGTGTGTGTGTGTGTGTGTATTTGTCTCCCTAGCATTGCTTGACAACCGATGTTGGTATGTTTATATCCCCGTAACTTAGCGATAGAATAAGTCCCGGGGTCGTTCTGCTCGACTAAATGTGGTGCTCCAGCATGGCCAATAGTCAAATGACTGAAACAAGTAAAAGAGTAAACTGTAGGATTTCTGTAGCATTTCTTCTCCGATGTATTCCTTTGTTAATTAATACGGCTTGTTAATAAAGGCTACGTACCATTTTGAACGTCTATGCATTGTCTTTAATGGCAGAAACATTCATTTGCTAGCAATTGTAAATGATTTTTTTTCTCATATTCCTGTTTGCTGTAGTATATTCGAATATGGAAGTTCCTTTATTATTGTTTTCTTTTTCTATTTGGCACGGCACATTGTATTTACTGAGAGAATTCGCCTTTATATCAAAGAAGCTTAAAACGTATCTTCTCTCAAGGAACAATTCCACTAGCAACTTTTGAACAACGAAAGGCTATAATGCGATTTTAAGGAAGTTAATACTAAAATCAAGAAACTTTCCGAATCTGATTTGGAAAACGTGTTGCCAAAACAACTTGCACTCCGTATGATCACTCGTCTCAAATGTCAGTCACTTGCAAAAGTCGATCTTTGATTGGTTTAAGTCAACCGACTTGATTTACAACGCTCTGACTACCTTGCTCAGTAAATTTATACTCAATATAAAGGGTGAATTCCTAGTACTACGGATCTATTTAACGGATACTTGTCCAATTCTGCATCATAATGACAATACAAGTTCTGTTTCAATTTCGGACCGTCTCTAAGAGACACCATAGATTGGATCCATAGCAGCGGTCCAATTCACTTCTAAGTAGAAGATGAATCAATGCAAAACGGATCCTACAACACAGATGTTATAGCACCTGAACAAATTCGCCGTAAATCAGCAGGGTGAGACCTGCATCAGAGACCTTTGGAGAATGTTATGTGAGAATATTTTCATGGAAGAAAGAATGTTACGTAAATTGTCCTTTGTTTTGTCTACTATTTTGCAAGTTGTATTTTCTTCTTTTCTTTATCATTTTTCGTTTTCCCATTACTATATATGCCAGAAATCTGCATAAAGGAAGACAGTTGCCTCGGTGAAAGGGTTGTTAAATGCTTCAGCGTTCTCATTTAGAAAAGATTATCGTAGAGAAAGAAAGCTGCTTAAGTCTACGATTGCAACAGGAATTCAAAAAACTTTGAAGGAAAATCGATTGAAAATATCTACCTATTATACCCTGAAAGTAGTTTATTGAATTATTAGTAGTAGTTTTGGTTGTAGCCTGAAACTAATTTCTCCAACACTACTTTGTTTGTGATTGTAGCCTGAAACTAATTTCTCCAACACAACTTTGCTTGTGATGTCATCTTCACACAGCTTCGACTGGTAACACAATGTTATGCTAATTAATGTATTCTAATGTTCAAGTTAACTGTAAATGTACGTAAGCTCACATATATAAAAGATTGTGCAATTCACATAAGGAATTAATACGTTATGAGCATGAACATTTTCAATAATAGTACTTACTGTACATAGAAAGTGCACTATGAGAAAATTTCTTAGAGATATTTATGAGGTTTAAGCAATTTTATTATTATTTCATAAACACTCATGAATGGAAAACCAGTTACTTTAAAAAACAGCATATAATTTGGAATGAAAATTATATTGTAAAATCTTATGTGTCATAGGGATTCTTTTGAAAATATTGTAACTGCATGAAAAAAAAATTAATAATATTTCAAACTTTTCAATTATTCATAGCACCAGTTCAGAAAAAGAACCACAACAGAGATAATTTTGGGAAATCCATACAACATAGACATCATGGATCGAGTGACGATCATCATTACAAAAAGGAAAAACCAGCAGCATCACCAACAGAATCAGTAACAAACAACACAAAAATAAGTAATACAAGGAAAACATCAACAGAATCTACCTTAGAGAATTTACCAGGAACATCAAGACACCTGAAACCAGGATCTGTCAGATCTACAAACACATTACCAGAGCTTACAACACGGGTACCGTCATCAACAATATCAAGACGATCGTCAACGTATGGAACATCAGCATACGGTTCATCAACAGGAATATTAGTACCAGTAGATACGACGGTGTACGACACACCAACTATACCAACACAGAAGCCAACGTATGGCATATCAGAAGAGATATCAACACACAACATATCTATATACGATCCGGCAACGTATAACTCATCTACAGACAACTCGTCAACATATGACCCAGCGACATATACATCACCAACAGACTCAGCAATATATGACATCTCACCGTATGACATATCAGCATACGACACGCAAACACACAACACTTCAAAGTACAATATTTCATCGATATACAACGCAGCAGCAATAAACACATCATACGACATAGACTCATCGACTTACGGCACACCTGAATATGAAATATCAAGATATGAAACTTCAACGTATGATATATCAACTTACGAATCATCAATATACGACATCACCCCGTACAAAACGTCGACTGACTCTTTACTGTATGACATACTGACACATACAACGACGTACGAAGCACCAACATATGACATTGCAACATACGAAACATCAATATACAACCTATCAACGTACAACATAACGTACAACGTATCAACATACAATACATCAACAACATATGATGAGTCAACATATGACCACAAATGGATATATGGTATATCAACATATGATATCCCAATATATGATACAAGATATGACACATCAACGTACGACACGTCAACATATTACACATCAACAGATGCAATAATAGAGTCCTCAACATACAACACATCCATATACGATATATCAGCAGCATATAACATAACAACAAACACCTCAAAGTACGACTCCTCAATATATGATACTTCAACGTATGGCACATCAAAATATGACACATACCCTTACGATTCATCAACATACCACTCATCAACTTACGACACATCAACGAAAGATCTATTTTATTACGTAGTGTCAGAATATGGCACCTCAACAGAGACATCAACATACGATCCATTGATAGAATCGTCAACATACAACACCTCAACAACATACAACATAACAACAAACACGTCAACATACGATTACTCAACATACGCAACATCAACTTACGGCACATCAGCATACGATACACTCCCTTACGATACATCAACACACCATGTAGCAACCTATGGCACACCAGCGTACAACATATTCGCCGACGATGTATCACCGTATTACACATCAGCAGAGACATCAACATACGAAACGTTGCCACAATCATCTACATACAACTCGTCAACGTACAACACATCAACAGGATACGACATAACAAACACATCTGCCTATGATGCAACAACATATGGTTTCTCAACAACATACGGTATATCAAATTACGACGAACAATCTTACAAATCGACATCGTACGATATATTTGAATACGATAGTTTGGACTACGATGCATCAATATATGATACATCAACAGAGACTTCAACATATGACACGTTAACAGAAATTTCAACATACAATACGTCAAGATACAATATATCAACGACATACAACATAGCAACAAACTCATCAATATATGACACATCAACATACGGTACATCTACATATTCAACATATAACGCATCAACTTACTACCCACCAATGTATGATTCATCGAAATACGATGCTTCAACTTACGACACGCCAACTTACGACTTGTTCGGGTACGACGAATCAACATACGGCACATCTCTATATGATACATCAACATACGACATATTAAGTAAAACAACAACAAACGACACATCAAAGTATAATACATCAACGGCCATATATGACACATCGCAATACAATGCCTCAACATACGATACACCGAATTATATATCAACAGGAACAACGACAAAACCAGCATGGTCTACAACAGCACAAATAGGATCGACTACACAATATTACCCAAAACATCATAGACATCATAAGCAGCCCCAGAAGCATCACAAAACTATTTGGCCAAATGGTATTGACTATGTAGATGTTAAAGCTTTCATTGTCGGACACGGTCCCACTAATAAGAACAACATAAAGAAGTCGAAGTCTAATCTATTTAAAAAACGATTGAAAACGCCTCTAAGTTCTACACATTAAAATTAAACAAACACTCAATGAATAAGTGCGTGCTTTGTCTACATACTGATTTAACGTTGGTTTAACTAGTGGTTTTATTTATAGGTATCATGATTTTCATAGTAATAGTTCACTTGTTAAACTACAGTTTCAACTTCCGAGAAAGCTAAAAACAAAATTAACAAACTATAACATTACAGAAGAAATCCCCAAGACAAAACTTTTTTAAAAATGGACAAATGGTTCGACGTCCCGTTCAATAGGCGAGTCTTGCATTCTCAGTTTTTAAGTCACAGACACGAGTGTAAGAGACACGATACTGGATTTCCGGTGTCTAAACTCAGAGTTTGATCTGATGCTCTGCCAGTCTACTGTTTGATGCAGAATATGGACGAATACACCAACCCCTATACTTCACTGATACTTTGTACCAGTATTGATTTCTAGCATTAACCGTAGATTTTTGGCAAGGAGTTTAGTCAATTAAACTGATTCCAGTACGAGACTATTATCTTATTCCATCGCTGCTGAAAGGGCGGCAGGCTCAGATGTCCTCGCAGGGGTTTGAACTTAGAACCTAGAGAGATGTAACTAAATATCGCAATGTATTTCGTCTGCCACTCATCCGATTCTACCAATTCACCAACACTGCCCATCCAAACAGCAACAACAATAATTATATTAACATTGATAATCATAATCTTGAATTATATTGAATATATTAAATGAAGAATAAATATTTTGGTCGGTTTATGGTTTAACTTTGTCTACACAGCAATAAATGATAAAGAAGTCGAATTGTTTTGTTATATATTTCACCTTACCTGTTATTGTTTATTCCAAATTCAATCTTGATTCTGCAAACCTATGATCAAAATCTTTCCGTCCGTGACCAGCTAACTCAACAACCCCTTAGAACACAATTTGTAAAGGATCACCAACTATCAATGTAGAATTATTTACAGGACACAGAGAAACCAATATATAGTTTGCAGTTTTGGCGCTGCTATACACGTAGAACAGCAATAAAATATGAGAAATTGTAACGTTCTAGCATTCCTGGGTGTTATTTGGATTTTCATATTTTCCCTCTTGTTTCAATAAAATAAGATCCAGCAGCTCATTGAAAGTAGTTCAGTAATTTATATCCCTGGGAGCATTGGACTTGTGTTTAGCAAAAGAAAACCAATAATATATCTATTTATACTCAATACGTTCTGGCAGACTCGCATGTTAATATGTGATCGCTGGTGTTTTTCGTTATCGGAAAACATCTGTCACCTTTAAACGATGTGTTCATAAATGTTATTCATTGATGTGAAGGACTTTGAAATACATTGGGTTTCGACTTTTTTATTTGTCCAGCCAGTCAAAGAGACCCCAAACCAAAGAATCTAAGAGTAAATTATTTTCTGATTCATACTGATGTCTACCAAACTTATAATTCATGAGGTGCACGCAGAACGGTGAGAATCCAAAAATTAGCGTATCTATTCCTTCTCAACACGTTCTAGAAGATTCTCGAACGGAAATATCTGATCGTTGGTGTTCTTCGTCTTCGAAGAGAGCATCTCCTACATTTAGATACTGTATATTCATAACGCACGCGATTCATTGATGTAAGAGGACTTTGTGAAACTGCAGTTTTTCGACCTCGTTGTATGTCTCCTTAATCAAAGTCATTCTGATGAATGTACTAACAATGATTACACATATTATTGGTTGAATTCTCGCTGTTCTTCGTGCATATCATTAATTATTCAAGGAAAAATCAATATTCTATTAACAATAATTTTCTATAGCTTCTCTCTTATAACATTCACTATTGTATATATTTTACGAAACTTTTGTCAACAGCTAACAAGTCAATGAGAGAAATCGCTACAGAGTCTCTTGACCTGCTAGAAATAACAGACTCGACCCTTTCTGATAGCTCCTTGTTCTCTTAGAAAAGATGGATACATTTGAAAAGATACTCTTCAATTGGGATACCGATTAATAGAGTCGTTAGAGAGCCAGATAGATTGCGTTGCGGTAATCGTTAAGGATCTCTGCCCTTTTAGTTCAAATCACGCCTTAGTCAGCTTCTTGTTCCATTCTTTCGGAATTGATAAACCAAGTACCAGTTATGTAATGGAGTCAGCTATTTTCTTTCTCTCATGCTTTCTATTTTTCACTTTCTGGAAGAAATAAGCTGTGACTAGACCTGGAGAAGATTAGGTTCCACCAAATCTAAAAGTGTCTAGGACGTGCCGCATATTACGATAGCGCCTCCGCGACTCTAAGAGAGATGGAGGTGCTAAGGTAAGGTATCGTATTTGAGACACTATGTTTGAATAAAAAAGAAAAACAGGATGTTTACTGGTGTAACTAGAACTGGAATTCAACCACAAAAATATTAACCAAAAGTCACTGTTTACAAATTATGTTTGAGAATATTTGGTAATGTCTGAAAATGCTATACAGAAATAATGTCAGTTATGTTAAGATTAAAATTGTCTCTTCCTACGTATAACGCATTATCTATTTTTATACGGATTATATCAATTCCATTCTTTGTACCAAATAAACTGAAATTCTTATCACTAAGCAGTGAACACTTATAAGTCACACGGCTTGGGCAATTCCAATAACAACCAAGAGTGGGAAGCGCAGTTGAGGAAGAGGTAAGCAACTGCAAAATCCGAGGCAACGGTGCTGTTTTAATCGCCTATTAAATAATTATTTTACTTAAGCTATTCCTGTTCTGAGCAATGGAATGTATGCCATATCTTCCACGTATTCACTAAAAATATAAATTGCGGTATGAGCCTCGTTGTAGAAGATTTTGAAATTTGTAAATTAATCTAACAAGAAATTACTGATGAAAATAATTAACACATCGTTTTTATTATTACTGATGTTGTATGATGTCAAGGGTCAATGTATTTAATTCTCGTTGGCTTAGTTCAAGAAACTGTATATAGATATATACAATGTTGCGAGGAGTATGAAAACAGAATAATGGGCAAAGTGATTCGTTAGGTTATTAAGCTCATCCGTCTCACAGAACTGCACCAGGATAATATTACTAACACTCACGATTTTTAACAAACTCATGCTGATGTTTAACACGCTTACATGCACACACATGCAAACACATTCTCTCATACACACGTATACACAATAGTGAAATTACACACCCGCGCAAATACACACACACACACAGTTGTATATGCTAAAAATGAATCAACAATAATTCAGTTTTTATTCAGCAGTTATCTTAAAGAAATATTTACCCTAATCTGTATATTAAACTTTCGGGATCGATAAAATAGATATTAGTTGAACATTGGGATCGATGTAAGCGACTTGCCCACTCCCACGAAATTGCGGGCCTTGTGCCAAATTTTGAAACCAATAACATAGCCGAATGAATTTGACATTACAGTTCCAAATTTAAGAGATGAGGAATTATGAGCATTATTTACAATTTTTACATTCAACAGATATTTCTCCTCATGTTGTTAAGACAACGTTTCGGCTGATACACCCTCCAGCCTTCTTCATGTGTCTTGGAGAAATTTCGAAGCTGGGTTCTCATTCCTAACATATTTTTCGATATTATTATTATTATCATCATTGTTGTTCAGGTCACTTGATGGAAATGTTGGCCTTGTGTGTAGAAACTACTTACTTCAGTATGGACACCGATATATATCGACGAGAGGAGGGTTCGGCTATAGGTTCGCCATTATCATCGGAAAACATCTTTAAACGATGTGTTCATAAATGTTATTCATTGATGTGAAGGACTTTGAAATACATTGGGTTTCGACTTTGTTATTTGTCCAGCCAGTCAAAGAGACCCCAAACAAAAGAATCTAAGAAGGGTACAGACTGTCTTGTTTATAAAAAAACAAATCAGAGAGTAAATTATTTTCTGATTCATACTGATGTCTACCAAACTTCATGAGATGCACGCAGATCGATGAGAATCCAAACATTAGCGTATCTATTCCTTCTCAAAACGTTCTAGAAGATTCTCGAACAGAATACTTTGAGAATTTTGCTTTAGGAACAACACCACTAAAACCAACACTATGGCTACGATATGTTGATGACACCTTTATACTCTGGCCTCACCAGGAAGATACCCAAGTGCTGTTAGATCATGTGAACTCAATGAAGCCATCCATGCAGTTCACAATGGAAAAAGGAAAATACGAAAACTACAAGAAGCACATGTGATAGGACACAACAACCTCCTAAGCAGACTGAGTGCAGATATGAGCAGCATATGGGAACCGGTATTAAGGAAGGATAAACAAATATTAGATTTATAAGCCCTAAGATTCACTCCATAATTGTTCACCGGCATATGGTGTAGAGGTATATAGCGCGGGCTACTGATTCCGAGTTCGATTCCAAGCAGTGACTAGAACAACAATGATAATAACATCGAAAAATACCTTAGGACTGAGAACCCGGGTTCAAAATTTCCCCAAGACACCTGAAGAAGGCTGGAGGGTATATCAGCCGAAACGTTGTATTAACAACAAACAAGATGAGGACAAATATCCGTTGAATGTAAATAATGCGAATTTGATATTTTCGACCTACTCCGTCTTATATAAAGTTTGATCTTTGTGCCGTTGTTAGAAAGAAAAACACGATATGGGAGGAAATATTTAACGGTTGTTAGAATTTTTAAGTTTTCATGATAAATATGATTTTACAGTAAAATCGAAATGATTGAAGCAATTTACACACACACACACACACACACACACACACACACACAAACTGAAAGTAACAAAAGTGGTTAATTGAAGATATTTATTTAGAAAATTAAAAAAACCTTAATCCATTTTTTTAAACGCTGGATTCACATGTTCAGTTGTAGCTGGTTGGAATAACGGGTTCATTTGCTGAATAAAATAATAAAATTAATTATTTGTGAATACATGAACATGATATATATATATATATATATATATTTTATAATAATGCCTCACGCTTAGAGGGACTAAATAAGTACCTCAAATTATATATATTTACGGAAAAAACGATGGTCTATTTCCTTATGGGTTTTTTCACGCTGACTACTTGATAAATTCTTATAAAGATTTTATCCTATATTATATATATATATATATTCTCAATCGCAGAATAATGCTAATAATATAGCCTGAACAAGATAAACTACCCCTATTTTGCAGAGAAAAGTGTAGGTGGCTAGCTGTAGACTCGAACTCACATCCCCGTGATTACGCGTCACGATGTTTTGACCGATTAAGCTAAACTACTCACTACAAATTACGCTGCAAATTTAAGATATATAAATCTCGCTTTATGAGACGCTCTCCTATGTTAAATTCAAATTACGACAAACGTAAATAAACAAACGAAGTTTGCTTTTAGAAGCGTTGAGATATATATATATATACATACAGACACACACACACACACACACACACACACACACACACACACACACACACACACACACACACACACACACACACACACACATATATATATATATATATATATATATATATGTGTGTGTATACATATACATGTGCACGCGAGCATGTGTGTGAATATAATATAGATTCAGATTGAGTGTGAGTAACTGTGTATCCTACTGATAAGTGTACTCTTAACGTACACCTCAAGTAGTATCAACATGATAGCATGTGAAAAGACTGGACCTTTGATTTGTACAAGGCTGTGCCCCGACATCGCCACAGTCTAATGACCGAAACAAGTAAAAGATAAAAATTGACGTGGCGGGCTTCCGCACATGTTTTGTCAACTCAATTTTACTAACAACGCTTGAGTTTTCTGAAACGCGTAGTAAAATATATCTCTTTAATATGCCATATATATATATATATATATATATATATATATATATATATATATATATATATATATATAGTGTACCATTCCGTGATAGTGAGATTAGGAAAAAAAAAAAGTACTCCAACTGCTGAGAGATAAATACATATATTAACGTTTATATCATTAAATATATTACACAGTACTACCAAAATTCGATTATTTAGAGATTTCAGGCAAAGAAAATTCCAATCTAGTCTCTTATATAGAAAATCAATCTTTTAGTACTAGAATCGAATTATGCAAATATTAATATTTTCTAAAGATTTTCATGTGATTCTTAATCGTTAAAAATTACCATTAATTCAAAGTATTTCTGTATGCATTTACAATGATCTATCCATATCTTCCTTAGAAATCCGCTTTACATTTTTCTTTTACAGACAGACAGACAGACAGAGAGAGAGAGACAGAGAGAGAGAGAGAGAGAGAGAGAGAGAGAAAGAGAGAGAGAATTCAGAGAATTAACAAGGAAAATATACATACATACATACGTAATATAAGTAATATTCAGCTGTAGATTTAATGAAGGTTTCGACAATGTGCAATAAAGAAATTGGTAATCAGTAAAATTTCAGCATTCTTGAATAACATATATATATTCTATTTGTACCAAGTGATATGAAGTAAAAGGCGTGAACTGGGGCAACGTGAAATAAAGTGTCTTGCTTAAGGATACAACACATAGCCGTGAATTGAACTCACGACCTTACGATCGTGAGCCGAATATCCTAACCACTATGCCACACGCCTTCAATCCTTCGGAAGATATATCCTTTCTATTATAGGCACAAGGCCTGAAATTTGGGGGAGGAGGAAGTCGATTACATCGACCCCAGTACTCGACTAGTACTTAACTTATCGACCCCGAAAGGATGAAAGGTAAAGTCGATCTCGGTGGAATTTGAACTCAGAACGTAACACTAGGAGAAATACCACTAAGCATTTAGCCCGACGTGCTCACATGTCTACCAGCTCACCGCCTTACTTCGGAAGATATATCGGATAAACGTCGTACTGCTGACGGCTATTAAGCAAGAAACACTTTCTCACGACTGTCTTCGTGTTTCCAGGCAATAAGCCTCTCTATTCCTTAATGGCATATCAACTATAGAGAAGCTTTGAATCCTGAGCTTACCTCCTGTTCTTAAGTGGAACTGGTCTTAACTGCCCTTGGATTATTATGACTCTACTCTAGAACTGAGGTAATTTTGAGAAATCGAGTATTTCTCTTTATGGCATTTGATATGCCTGTATCTGTCTATATAAATGAAATGTACTCTTGTATTTTTCACCATTTTCAGCTTAAAGTCTTCTGGAATAAATATAAGTTCGATAAAATAAGCATCTCTGATAACTAAATCTTATTCGGTCTTGGGTGATTGTCTTTGTCATCAACAAAGAATCAACGTGTATATAAAAACCCTTCAAAGTAGTCATTTGGGCATATTTTATAGGAAAAATAGGAATTGTAACATTTAGGTTACAACGACAGTAAAATGAATTTTGAATAGTATACTTACTGTGTTCCAAACAGCGCTTGTACGTTCTTTTTTGAATCGTTCCATTTCACGATGATCTAGTGACATACTGACACACTTCCATAATAATAGTAGTAGAACCCCAACAGCAAGTATACCGCCGATTATACCACCGATTAGCATTCTTTTATCACGTTTTTTCGTGCATTCTGAAAACGTAAAGAAAAGTATATTTCCGAGCTACTTAGAGAAGAAATGACTAACATATGGGCAAGGAGTAAGTGTAAGGGTTTTCATTTATTTTTTTCATCGGGTGCCTTATTAAAATAGCAGGGGGAATACCGTTTTGTGAAAGAGAACTAAATACTAAAAGTTATTTAATCTAACATTTTGTTGTTTCTCTTATGATACAGTAGTCTTTAATTATAATTATTATTTATTTTGAAATAAATTTCGCTGCTATTTTGAGCAATTAAGTGCTTAATGGAAGTTCTTTTGTCGCCACATTGATTTAGATGTTATATATTTCGTAAGTATTAAAACATTTTTTTGTGCATCTACTGCTACGTAATCCACTAAGTCATATTTTTTTAAGACTATGACAGTCTCAGAGGAAATCAGCTGCTATTTCTGATAGATTGAGTGAACGCATAGAATCTTGCCTGACTTAATTTGTGACATGTGCTACAAAGACGACAGCTTCCGATCAAAAATCCATTGAAGCGATATGAAAACTACTTTAAAATAGCTTTTGATCGGAGGATGTATTGTGGCTTTTGCCTGAAAAATCCAGAAAATTTTCAAAATTTAATGAAATATTTGAATACCCTAATGCACAATGATCCTTTATTGAAATGAAATTTTAATCACTGTTCCTCTCTTAAATGATTTCAGATAAAAACCAATTGGGATAATGTGCAATTAAATTTGGAGCTTTAAAGTAATGAGTTGAGAGAATGATATAAAAAAAATATTTTCACGCTCCCTGAAAGGCGTTTTATAATTGTATGATTATTATAAAAATTGTAAACTTATCAATTTCACCATTTATTTACAGTGATGAAAATTACTTTGTCAATAATTAATGTTATTTTAATATATTTTAAAATTTTAACTTTATTTTCTTCGATTAACAGATTCATCCAAAATCAATGCATTCGCTGAGGCATTTTTAAAGAGGATCATTAAAAAGTAGCATCCTTTGTGTTACGTAATGATGTATATTGATTATTCGATAATAACTTAACTGCTCTTATTGCAAATGATAAAATAATCTTAAAATATATATAAGAGAAATAGTAAAAACAACATAAAGATTGTTCTTTATATTAGTATACAAATCAACAGGCAAAATATCTTGTTATATATACCAATTTCAAATTTTGGCTCAAGGACAGAAATTTCGGAGCAATGAGTAAGTTGTTTACATCGACCACAATGTTCAACTTCTACTTCTTTTATCGAAAAATGAAAGGCAAAGTCAACCCCAACGGAATTTGGACTCGGAACGTAAAGACAAATTAAATACCGCTAAGCATTTTGCCCGACATGCTAAACATTCTGTCATTTCGCCACCTTTATCTTGTTATATATGTATGTATGTATATATATATATATATATATATATATATATATATATATATATATATATATATATATATATATATATATATATATATATATATATATATATATATGCATATATATATATATATGCATATATATATATATGCATATATATATATATGCACATATATATATATGCACATATATATATATGCACATATATATATATGCATATATATATATGCATATATATATATGCATATATATGCATATATATATATATGCATATATATATATGCATATATATATATGCATATATATATATATGCACATATATATATGCATATATATATATATGCACATATATATATATGCATATATATATATGCATATATATATATGCATATATATATATATGCACATATATATATATATATGCATATATATATATGCATATATATATATGCACATATATATATATGCATATATATATTTGCATATATATATATGCATATATATATATGCACATATATATATATATATGCATATATATATATGCATATATATATATATGCACATATATATATATGCACATATATATATATGCATATATATATAAATATATATATATATATATATACATATATATATATATATACATATATAACATATATATATATATATAATATATATATAATATATATATATATATATATATATATATATATATATATATATATATATATATATACTATATATATATATATATATATATATAT
>NC_142928.1:139667229-139704729 GCF_046866305.1 Octopus bimaculoides
ATGCTGAGGCACCGCCTTGAAGAATCTTAACTGAATGAATCGCCCCCACTACTTATCTTCGTTTTCTAAAACCTGGTACTTTTGCTATTGATCTCATTTTGCCGAACCACGAATTATAACGGCGTAAACACACTAATACCGGTTGTCAAGCGGTGGTCACACACACACACACACACACACACACACACACACACACACACACACACACACACACACACAAACACACACATATATATATATGTGTGTGTGTAGACATACAAGACAGGCTTCTTTAAGTTTCCGTATACCAAATCCACTCACGAGGCTTTGGTTGGCCTGAGGTTATAGTAGAATACACTCTCCTAAGGTGCCACGCAGAAGGACTGAACACGGAATTATCTGGTTAGGAAGCAATCTTCTTACCTCACAGCCACCCGAACCCCATGTAGAAGATCTGTCATTGGTTGCTACATGAAGTGTCAAATGTCAACATAGCTTGCCTAAGTTCGAGTACTCTGAAGAGTATAGTTTGCTGAGCCATGAGTTCCATGATGCTAAATAGCCGATATACAATCCCCGAAGACGAAATCTACTATGGTTACTATTCGACCATAAGAGTTATAAGGTTTACCAAATACGTACTGTCCTTTTTACGAATTTTCAGAAACTCCTTTCCGTTTTCGTTCACACATTTGTATTCTATGACACACAGCTTATTCATGAGCTTGCATAGTTCACCAGTCACTGTGTTTGGAAAAAAATCGAATAGAGACAAAATTATATAGTTACATATTGTTTAGTGCAGAAACAATTTGTTGTCCGCTATACTTAGGGGAGCAAATGAAAAACTAAGCCCGTGAAATTGCACCGGTAACAAGAAAGAAAAAAAATAATCTTAATAAAAATTATTGACTTGGAATACAAAGGAAGAACGTTTTAAAAATATGACAAAATACCCAATTCCAGATAATATGAATTTAAATAATTTTACGGTTGTTGCTGTTACTGTTCAGCTTTAGTTCAGGCCTAATCCGGATCTATTATCAAAGAGATAATCAAGCCATAATCACTCCGTTTTCGTTGCAGTATTGTGTACCATTGATGACAATAATATATAACTGTTTTTTTTTTCATTTGGTAGGGGCTCACCTTGAGGGTCTTTTAACTAATATTCCTAGCAGGTCAAATAAACACACAGAAGCCTTCTCGTTCTTGCTGAGCTCCCATGTCCCTTGGCGTAGTTAAAAGAATAATGAAACATTTCACCAAACAATACGTACCCAGGACAATATTATCCTCTAATACTACGATGTTTGGCCGTTTATCTTCGTTCGATAGTCATGAAATGTTTGCAATTATGTAAGTGCCCACCCTAAGGTATTTTAAGTAACCTAAAATTTCCACTGAAATGTACTTCATAAATCCTTTAATTTGATATAAGTTAAAAACTGTTTGTATCATTGTAATATTCATATTGCTTGCCTTGTACACGTCAGTAATTACGTTAAAACTATACAGTTTGACTGTCAAACATACAACCCCCAGAATGAAATCCTTAGATTGAATATGATAAGCAGAAGGTAATATTGGTTTCAAATTTTGGCACGAGGCCAGCAATTTCGAGGGAGTGATTAAGTCGATTACATCGACTCCAATGTTCAACTGGTACTTATTTTATCAGACAAACTACTGCTAAACATTTTGCCCGGTGTGCTCGCGATTCTGCGAGCTCGCCGCTTTATATGGAGATAATATTCGAAACCGATAACATCAAGCTAATTCGAAATTGCGACAGTTCAATCATTAGACGTATGATTTTGAAATCATTTTACAATATGCTTTGCTTTATATTTTTCCGATGGCAGAATTAATTAATTGTAAGAAATACCTTTGTCTAAAGAGTCAACTTCTTCGAATTGCATATCTTTGCACTCGGTGTAACACATTGATACATTTTTGGATTTTGCACACAACATACAATCCAAATTGACTGGACACTTATTCAAACATATCTGTAAAGAATTTGATTAAAAGATTAATAAGAATTAATTCAGAAATCCCGTGATACGAAAAAAGAAACTTATTTTAGGCGACATATTAAGATCCATCAAAACATTTCAATCTATATTTCGGAAAGGTTAAACTATTTCATTGAATTGTTGAGTACATCTGGAAACTAGTAGGATGTGAAACTGATGGAATCTATCCCTATCCAACCAACAATTATGAAACCATTCTAGAGCAGCAACCTCATACAACAGCACATTCATTAGTTATGCTGTAATTCCTTACGACACAGTCCTTCATATTTTTATTCATGTTACAGCACTAATCAACGTTAGGTAAAAAAAAAAATCACTATACTTTAGCGTATATGTCTCCAATTATTACGTCTCACATGTCGTTACTAAATAGACTTGCTGCTATTAAACCATTACAATATGATGGACATAATATTATACAATCAGCGTTTTGCAATCATTTCAATGACACTTCATGTGACACAGCATCAGTGACTCAAGTTTTCATTCCAAGTCGGTTATTCTTCTTAAAATACATTATATGTTGCAGCCTCCCCATTTTGCTTATCTTCAAATGAATTTGCTGTACATATTGATGTTGCTGACCCACAACTCATTTCTGAGTAGATTTATGCAAAAGTTGTGATTATCTCATTTATGTTTCAGGACTATATCATTCTAAATATCCATTTCTCTTTTCCATTTTATGATAACAGGATGTGACTGAAGCGTGATTTCGATGTTAATAGAAGCGAATTAAATGACCGCATGAGGGTTTCCTCTCTTTTGGCCTGAACGCTTTGTAGATGATTGTTTTATATCTTCGTTTGGTTATGGTAGATGTAGAAGACTTATCTGCTGAGTGTAACATCGCGACATTACATCTAAAGTGAAGAGGGCTTGCGCCGAGTTACATTAAATATAGAATGTTGAAAATATTACAGTGGTTTTCTGAAGAGATTATATATAAAACAGAACAATCATAAACTCGTAAGTATAATCAGGTAGAATGCACCATATTTTCGCTAATAGTTTTAGGTGCATATATTGTTGCAGGTAGACATTAACACTGTCTCGGCGCTCACACACTTTCACCCAGCAGAATATCGAGGATGGGAGAATTGGAGAGAGAAAGTGCTCCAGCAGCCCTAAGCTGGTATTCAGTTTCAACAGAGTAAGTGCAGCAACGATAAATGAAGCGCCTTGCTGAAGGAAACATAGTACACCAAAAATCGAACATAAGACCTTATGTTATTGATACAAACACCCTGAAAACTACGCTACACCATTTTGCAGTTATATAGGGTCAGAATATTATTACAAAAAGTATATAACTGAATGTTCAGGTATGCATTCGCTACAAATATTAGTTTAATTTGGTGTGGCTAGAACTCAGAACACTGGATTTCCAAACAGACGATATTTTAAAAAATCTATAGAAACAACCCAATCTTCAACACAATAACCACACTAACATTACGTGAAGCTGATTTTACATAATAAGAATAAAATTTTTAAAAAAACACCCCAGATATATACAAAGAGAGAAAGTGTAGTTTTTCTCTTTACCAATCATTGTTTTAGTGGCGGTACATGGCCGAGTGCTTAGAGCAGCAGACTCGCGGTCGAGGGATCGCGGGTTCGAATCTCAGACAGTGCGATGTGTGTGTTTATGAATGAAACACCTAAGCATCACGCGGCTCCGGCAGAAGGTAATGGCGAACTTCTGCTGACTCTTTCGCCACAACATTCATTCACTCTTCCCTCCTGCGTCTAGCAGCTCACCTGCGACGGACTGGCGTCTCATCCAGGTGGGGAACCTATATTGCAATGAAACCGCGAAACCGGCCTTTATGAGTCAGGCTTGGCTCAAGAAGGAACAAAAAGCAACAATCATGGCTTTATTCTTATTTAAACGCAGTGCAGGACTGATCAAATAGAACTATGATAAAAAAATAAGTTCTAGGCTTGATTATCTTTTATTATCGGCTCCAGACTATATTATCTGATATGTCATATCATTCTTAAAATAAAAGTGAGATATTATTTTGAGTGTGATTTGACCACAATATTCAGCAGGCGGAGTTACAAGGTAGAGGATACTCCGACCTGTTTATAAATACCAAATGAATTTCCCTCAAATCTTATCCTACCAGTTGAAAACATCGAAGGAAACAACATATTGAATAGTATGGCCTTAGAAAGACTATTTTCGATTGGATGGCCACGACTGCAATGCCTTTGTTCATTTGTTTGTTCAGTGAGTTGATTTCTTGATGCGTTTTATTTCCCGCCTTACTTACTATGTTTTTTGACTATTATTGCATTAAAAGGATCTATTTTTTACATATAAACTTTTACTGCAGTTAAATGAGGGCGTAGGAGATTAATAAACGCTGTTGCTAAGACTGAGTCTCAGGAGAAATTTAAATACCAAATCTTCTATGACGAGATAATGACACTAATAATAAAACAAAGATAGCCTATTAAAAAACATAACCCTCATAATAATGTCGCAGATGAAGAGTAATTGTCATTAATGATATTAATGAATACTAATTGACACTAATGATACTAATGTGGAATAATTAGCTTTAATGGATAGAATTGTTCACTAAATGTATTAAAAACACACAAGGGAATCAAAATCAAATTTAAAGAAAACTGAAGATAACATATCTGCCATTATATTTTTAATACGAGTGCAGCGAACATTTGGTTAGCCTGAAAGACTACTCTTAAACTTAAAATGCTTGTAGTTTAGGAGCGAATGATCTTAATTCAAAAAAGAAGAATGTGATTTGAATGAGATTTAGTTGCAATTATGGCACATGTAACTGGATAGTGTCAATGAATGGTAGAGAATAAATTTAGATGATTTAATACAATTTGAACATGGAAATGTTAAACTCAAAAATTTTACTGACGCAAGAGTAAAAATATACAAGTGACTTACTGAAGGATTTTCACATGTCAGACCCGTGTAACCAGAGGTAGAATCACAGGTACACACACCGCATGAACAGTTTCCGCGATTATTACATATTGCCTGTCAATGAAAAATGACAAAGATTTGTAAAATGGTAGATATATATAAACTTACAGAGTACACTAGTCCACAGGGAATTTCAATCCCAGAACCTAAATCAGTGAGAGACCTGGGTATCGACATGAGTGATGATACCTCTTTCGAAGTGCACATTACCAGAATGGCAACAAAGTGCAGACGATTGGCTGGATGGATCCTGAGAACATTCAGAACCAGAGATAAGGAAACCATGATGATCCTCTGGAGGACATTCGTCCTCAGCCGCCTGGATTACTGCTCACAGCTGTGGTCACCCACCAGTCTGAAATTAACAGCAGACCTTGAAGCAATCCAGAGGAGATTCACAAAGAAGATTGTCTCTTTGCAACTGCTCAGCTACTGGGAAAGGCTGAAACAGCTAAGACTCTACTCCCTGGAGAGAAGGCGGGAGAGGTATGCAGTAATATACATCTGGAAGATCCTGGAAGGAATTGTGCCAAATTTTGGCATTGAAAGCTACACCAATGCCAGAACGGGACGACACTGCATAGTGCCAAAGATCCCAGCAATGCCATCGCGCTTCAGGTTCAGTTACTGCAACAGCTTGGGATTCAGGGGTCCACAGCTTTTTAATATTCTCCCAAAGAGCCTGAGGAATCTGCACAAAGTCGATGTAGGAGTTTTTAAATCAAAGCTGGACCTCTTCCTATCGAGAGTCCCAGATGAACCTACCTCGCGGCAGGAGGTGCAAATGAGGGTTGCTAAATCAAACTCCATTCTTCACCAAGTGCCACATATTGTAAGAGACTCCCTGTAATAACAGTGTAGCAACACGGTGGTGCATCAGCATGGCCGCAGCTCTAAGCTGAAACTTAAAAAAAAAAAAATATATATATATATATATATATGCATCTCTCTCTCTCTCTCTCTCTCTCTCTCTCTCTCTCTCTATATATATATATATATATATATATATATATATATATATATATATATATATATATATATATATATACACACATATATATATATACATATATATTTTATTTATTTATTTATTTATTTATGTTTCAGCCAAGTGGCTGTGGTCATGCTGGTGCACCACCGTGATTTTCACGTTCCTTGCATGGCTCTTCTCCCCAACCTGACATGGTCCAATCAAGAGTTTTGATGGCACATCTGGTGTATAAGAGAATTTGACATAGCTGCCCTAAACTGCGTCTCATTACGAGCCATTGGTTCGTCTGATATCGTGGAGAGGAAAGCGTCAAGTTTTGTCTTGAAGACCTCCGCATCCATGTCCTGCATGTCTCTCAAATGTTTTGGCAGGGCATTGAAGAGCTGAGGTCCTCTGAAACCGAGGCTGCTGCAGTATCTCGTTCTTATATGAGATGCAGTGGACGGTACCTTTGGCACCATGCAGTGGCGACCCGTGCGGGCATTCCTGTAGCACTTGATACCAAAGTTTGGCACCAGTCCTTCCAGTATTTTCCATATGTATATTATTACATATCTCTCCCGCCTGCGCTCCAGGGAGTAGAGACCTAGTGCCTTCAGTCGCTCCCTGTAGTTCATCTGTTGAACTGTGGCGATCTTTTTTGTATAGTGCCGCTGAATTGCCTCGAGTTCTGCTGTCCGCTTAACACTATGTGGTGACCACAACTGAGAGCAATAGTCTAGGCGGCTCAGAACAAATGTCTTCCACAGAGTCAACATGACTTTTCGATCCCTTGTACGGAATGTCCTCAGTATCCACCCTGCCAGTTGTCTGCACTTTGCTGTCATCTTGACAATGTGCATGTGAAATGATGCATCACTACACATGTTGATGCCCAGATCTCTTACTGTTTGTGGTTTTGGGATTGCAGTACCTCCAGGCCCTGTGTATGCCAGTTGGGAGGTACTTGTGGTCTTGTAGCGCAGTACTTGAAATTTCTTTGCATTGAACTGCATATTATTTTGCTCTGCCCACTCATATATTGCACTTAGGTCATTCTGCAGGCTTACAATATCATCAGGATTCTTTATTGCCTGAGATATCTTTGTGTCCTCAGCATAGCTAGTGACAGTGGCTCTCCGAGTGACCGTGGGCATGTCCAGAAGGGCCACTATGAACAGTAGTGGCCCCAGAACAGTTCCTTGTGGAACACCGCTCAATATTTGTGTTTCCCTAGATAGTTCTCCATTGGCTGCAACTGTCTGACTTCTATCATTCAGGAAGTCATGCAGCCACTCTCCTAATTTACCAGCTATGCCAAGGTTTCGCAGCTTGTGACATATCAAGCCATGATCAACTTTGTCAAAGGCTTTTATAAAGTCGAGATATATCACATCAACATTTGAGTGGTCAAGTAGCTGCTTCAGGACCCAGTCATAATGCTGCAAGAGCTGCGTGAGGCAGCTTCTACCTGGACGGAAACCATGCTGGGTCTCATTCAGCAAGTCATTTTCTTCTAGGAACGCAATCAATCTCCTTCTGACAATTCGTTCCATGACTTTGCTAATACGTGAAGTCAGAGAGATGGGCCTGTAGTTCCCAGCCTCTGCTCTGCTTCCACCTTTATGGATAGGACATATGGTGCCTTCCTTCAGCTTTTTGGGAAGTTTACCATTTGCAAGGAAACTCTGGAATAGTATCCGGAGTGGTCCTGCTAATTCTTGTTTACGCGACTTTAAGAGGACAGCTGGGAAACCATCGGGGCCAGTTGCCGAATTTGAGCTCATTTCATTTATGGCAGCTATCACATCCTCCTCCTCAATGTCGATGTAGGTAATGTATATATATATATATTTATATATACATCTATATATATTATACATATATATATATATATATATATATATATATATATATATATATATATATATATATATATATATATATATATATATATATATATATATATATATATATATATATATATGTATATATACATCTATATATATTATACATATTATACATATTATACATATATATATATATATATATATATATACATCTATATATATTATACATATTATACATATATATATATATATATGTATATATATACATCTATATATATTATACATATTATACATATATATATATATATATATATATATACATCTATATATATTATATATATTATACATATATATATATATATATATATATATATTTATATATATGTATATATACATCTATATATATTATACATATATATATATACATCTATATATATTATATATATACATCTATATATATTATATATATATATACATCTATATATATATATTATATATATATATACATCTATATATATTATATATAATATATATGTACATGTATATATATATATATATATATATATATATATATATATATATACATGTATATATATTATATATATATATATATATATATATATATATATATATATATATATATATATATATATATATATATATTATATTTCGTTTTTGGAGTCAAAACTATTGAAAAGGTTGCAAGACGCAACAAAATTTTAGGAAAATAAAAATAATAAGTCGAAATTTTAACGGTGAGTGTGTTAAATTTTAAGGCACGATAAGAAAATGACTCCGGAGACACAACAGAATATATATATTATATTATATATATATATACATCTATATATATATTATATATATATATATATATATATATATATATATATATATATATATATATATATATATATATATATTATATTATATATATATATATATTATATATATATACATCTATATATATGATATATATATTATATATATTATATATATACATCTATATATATTATATTAAGTCACTTAATTAATAAACCCCTTAGTTATTTAGTCCTTAAAAATACCTATCCATCTATTTACTTATCTAATTACTTTTAATGTTATATTTAAGAGATGTGGTGGAGTTAGGGATTTTACTTATTCCCTTCTCTCCCTTCGTTTTATTCCCGAAAGGGAAAAATTCGCAATTTTCCAACCGAAAGAAGGCGGCGTGCCGACAGGATTGTTAACACGCTGGACGAAATGCTTTGCGATATTTCGCCCGTCGCTCTGTTCTGAGTTCAAAATCCGCCAAGGTTGACTTTGCCTTTCATCCTTTCAGGGGCGATAAATTAAATACCAGTTGCGTACTGGGGTCGATCTAATCGACAACCTCCTCCCCCAGAATTCCAGGCTTTGTACATATAGTAGAAAAATGTTTCTACTGAAAGGCAAAAATGTATACATCACTAAAGTAAATAAGAACGCTAGTCAGCACCAGTATTGCGAGAAATAGGAGTTAAAACAATTCAGTCACAAGAAAGCACTTATCTTAATGGCTGATAAAGGAAGCAAGCTACCTACAGCATCCGGGCATAGGCAAATCACAGTGATTTCACATTTTTATTGATGGACATCAGTGACTCTCATCCAGCGCCAAGGGTTGAACTCAACTCGCCTTGTCAGTTTATACGACTACCATGGAAATCACACGCTGATTTCATAAATCGGTTGTAAAATTGCGATTAAGCCACCCTTATAATACACACACACACACACACACACACACACACACACACACACACACACACACACACACAAATATATATATATAAGTATGAGGGTAAAAAATTTAAATAATCTATTTTCAGTGGTTCGCATGCTTAATAAAACTCATAAGACATAAGATATTTTTTATATGTAAGAATGTATAAAGATTTATACACGGAGAGAAGACGCTTGACAAGACTTCTTACATGCTAAGGAGGGCAGTTAAACTCAAACCTCGAAAAGAAGGAGTTCGTAAGGCACGCTACTAATAGGCACTAGAGTGAATAAAAAATTAGTTGATCCTATACTTGAGTGAAAGGTGAAGAAGAGAAAGTCAAAGAGAGAGAAAAATATCGAGTATAGGATTAACTAATTTTTATTCCCTCTAGTGCCTTAAGAATTACATTTTTTTCGTGGTTTGGGTTTAACTTCCCTTTTTAGCATGTAAGATGTCTTGTCAAGGACTCTACACACTCTTATATACACACACTTCTTACTACAACTCTCCTCTTATAGATGTAATAATCCATTCCTCTACTATTACCGTCTCCGATGAAGGGATACATTGGATTTTCCCTGAAACAGGTGTAAGACTTTATCCATAAAATATATTTCTAACTTTGCCATTGGTATCTTTATCCTTTTCTCTCTTTATACATACACACGCTAATACACGACCTATGTTATATTCCCCATCCATATTTATACAACGAAAAGGGCAAAACTAGTCGGTATACAGCACTTACTCGCTATTACCTGTATCTTTGAGTTTGGTTGAATCCAATACCCTTCATAACCTTATATATATATATATATATATATATATATATATATATATATATATATATATATATATATATATATATATATATATATATATGTATGTATGCATGTATATACACAACGGCCATCTTTCATTTTCCGTCTACCAAATCCATTCATAGTTCACAAAGCTGTAGTAAAAGACACTTGCCCAAAGGTCATGCAGTGGGACTGAACCTAAAACCAAGTAATTGGGAAGCAATAATTTTACCTCGTAGCCACACATACATATATAGTTCATACATACACACACACACACACACACACACACACACACACACACACACACACACAAACATATGTATGTGAGAGTGTTTGTATGTGTGTGTTGTGTGTGTAAGCGTATTAGAGCTGTCTCTAAAACGCATTTTTGAACGAATTTACAATGTGAAGTTTGCAGAAGCTGAAAGAAAATGGATATCTTAATTGTATAACTCACATTGTTTTCACCTAAGCAGGAGTCGTTTGTTATTGGGCAGCTGCAGTCATCTCCGGTATAATTGGATGTGCAGACACATTTTCCACAGACGCATGAACCCCGCGAAGGTCCTAATTATATAAAAAAAAACTGTTAAGTTTATGACTTTTCTTTAAATCTCTGTGTTAGTTCTTACGTTAGCATTTCATACATCTTCAATTGAACTATCCTGTATTTACAGAGCAACATATTTCATAAATACATTAAATGTTAGGGGAGAAAAAGATACAATTGTTATGGATAATACAATTGTTATGGTTAAGCTCTGTTGATGTTAAAAGAGAAATTATACAGGTTACATGAACTCTCACATATCAAAGAATTGACGATTAGATGAATATCAATTATAAAATGTACATATCTTAAATAATTTGTAAAGCAATTTATGATAGGAAAATATCCAAATTCTCATAACTGCACAAAAATACAGATTTAGCTAACTGCATTATATGGCTGGTACTAAATTGATTCTAGACATATATGCAATTCAGAAGGTTGTGAAACAACAAAAACTAAATATTAAATCTGGCTTTTATTGGGTTTTTTTCCTTTTTGATACAGCATTTCTTACGTAAATTTTTGGAATTTATCTGGAGTGAGAAATCTTAAAGTAAAAAAGAATGATGTTTATTGAATTAAATGAGAAATATTATCAGATGAAGAGTATCACTAATCCGTTTTCGTGAATGTCACGAATCATTAAAACATTTTATTATCATGTTTCAAACTCATTATCATTTTCCATCAGATATCTTAGTATATAAAAGGTACTTAGGGGCGGTGTTGGAGCCATCGAAACGTATGGCTTGTCATGGAAATTTTAAACTAGAGAAAGCCCATCCCTCGCTACGTTTGAACATAACCGATTTCTTTAAGCGAGAAAGTGAAACGGAAGAGAATAACAGAAATAATAATAATAATAATAATAATAATAATAATAATAATAATAATAACAGGCAGTGGCTCGATTATAAGAAAGCGTATGATATAGTCCCTCATTCTTGGATTTTAAAGTCTTGAGCTGGTAAAGTTGTCTGATAACATATCAAATTTTATTAGGAGATCAAAGAAAAACTGGAATACAGAGTTAATTTCATGGGGAAAATGTTGGGCGACGGTTAACATCAAGAGAGGCATATTTCATCATTGCTGTTCGTGATCTGTATGATACCCCTCACACAGATATTACGGAAAGTGGCATCGGAGAACACCTATAAAATGGAGGAAAATTAAATCATCTGTCACACATGGATGATTTAAAGATCTTTAGAAAGACCGAACGTGAAATAAATGACCTAGTTTCAATATTGCAGATATTCAGTAAGGATATCGGAATGGAATTTGGGACTAAAATTGTTGTATGCTTATAATACAAAGAGGAAAAGTAGTGTCGTCTGATGGTGTACAACTACCCAACGGCGAGAAAATCAAGGATATTGAGACTAATGGATATAAATATCACGGAAAGTGAAATGAAGGAAAGCTTCAGGCGAGAATATCTCAGAAAAACCAAGTTAAATATGGGAAGTAAACTTGTCGCAGTTAGAAATAACAATATAATACCTATCAAAAATGTGATGAACCCACAAACATTTAAGAAACAAGATAAAGAAAAACGAGTAAACAACTGGAAAATGAAACCACTGCATGGGCAATCGAAGGAAAAGACAAGACAAACACTTGGGGATGGCTAAGAAAAAGTGATCTGAAAAGATGCACTGAGGCATTGATATGCAGCACCCAGGAACAAGCTCTGGGAACCAATTACCAAGTTCCAAATAGATCAGAGTAGCGAATCGCCCCTTTGTTGGATGTGTGGCAGCAGAAACAAAACAAGCTCACATATTGTGAGTGAGTGTAGCAAGCTGACCCTAAAGCACTACAAAAGGAGGCACGATAACGTGGCTAAGTTCGTCCACTGCAGGCTATGTGAAAAGTACGGCCTGAACAGTGCACGGAAATGGTACGAACATGAACCAGAACGAGTCACCGAAAATAAGGAACATAGGATACTGCGGGATTTTACAATCCAATGTGACTCCCAAATCGAGGTAGGAGACCAGATATTGTTATGGTAGATGAAGGAAAAACGGAAACCAAGATCGTAGCTATTGCAATACCCAGAGATGCACGAATAAGTGACAAAGAACTAGAAAATATTGAAAAGTACAGACTACTAAAAGATGAAATCGCAAGAATGTGAACTATGTGGAGAGTGATTGTCATTCCAGTAGTTGTAGGGGCACGCGGAGCACTAACAGCCAAATTCGAGAAATATGTCAAAGAAATCGGAATTGACATGAGAGTAGAGCAAGCCCCAAAAAACTGTTCTCTTGGGGACGGCTAACATTTTGAGACTGATACTTGAATGTTGAATGTCTCTCACGATAATTAAGAACGAAAAATCAAAGCTCCTAATGAGCAAAAAGCAACCTTGTGAGACCTCTGATAGGAGACTGCTGTCCGCTCTCACAGAATCTACCAGAACAATCGAGACCGAACGTTCTGAGAAGTAAAACAATAATAATCCTTTCTGCTGTAAGCATAAGGCCTGAAATTTTGGGGGAGGGGGTCTAGTCGATTGCATCGACCCCAGTGTTTCCCTGGTACTTATTTTATCGACCCCAAAAGGTTGAAAGGCAAAGTTGACATCGGCGGAAGTTGAACTCAAAACGTAGCGACAGGCGAAATTCAGCTAAGCATTTCGTCCAGCGTGCTAACGATTCTGCTATCTTACCGTCTTAATAATAATAATGATAATAATAATAATAATAACAGCAAATAATAATAATAATGTTAAAGAAGTGATTTTAAATTCTCAATCGCAGGATAATGCTAATAATATAGCCTGAACAGGATAAACTACTCCTATTTTGCAGAAAAAAGGGTTGGCGGTTAGCTAACCTCCAACACTTTTTTCTTCAAAATAGGGGTAGTTTATCCTGTTGAGGCTATATTATTAGCATTATTCTGCGATTGAGAATTTAAAATCATTTCTTTAACTTTCTAAGACATCTCAACGCTTCTAAAAGCAAACTTCGTTGGTTGTTTACGTTTGTCGTAATTTGAATTTAATAATAATAATATATATAGGACTGAGTTAACTCCTCCAGAAGATATAGAAGCAAAAATAGAACAGTGCCATTGTTATCAAGTGAACGATAATTCGACATCACGTGTGTCTTCCACAGGTTCAAAAAATAAACGTGTCAATCTACTTCATTTTGGATAATATATATAGGACACGAGGTACAAGTCCGGGCAAAGTTGTTTATGGAAGACCAGTAGACATCTGTGCATACCAGCCTCCCCTCTCCATGCCACCGATGTTATCCAACAGAAAGGGAAAGGCCGTTACAGCTTGGCATCAGTGAAATTGTTTGAAATTATTTGTGTATTAAAGATATACAGAAAAAGCAGTCGGACAAAGTTAGGCAAACAACATTCTTATGAGTTACCTCCACACAATCTCCGGTTGAAAAGTGGGCAGGAGAAGTCATCGCACTCACAAAATTTTCCCCGGTAGAAATTCATTTGGTTGGATGATTTCCCATTACACAGACACTTGCCACAAGTACATTTTCCTCGGTTACTACAAATTTCGCTGTTCTTATCCCTGTGTTAAAATAAAGAAAGGGTTGCGAAGATAATTTGGAGATTATAATTTGAAATAAAATAATATTGGTTTATTTACATCAATTAAATTCAACAAAACGGATGGTCTGTGTTTAGTTGGAAGTAAAAAGTATATGTGGTGGTTTTGGTGACCATTAGTGTACACACCATTAAATCGACTTCAGTATTTGACTGGTTTTATTTTTCTATGATTGATGAAAGGCAAATTAGATGCGGCTATATCAGAGCATATTTTCCAACATTCCACCGAATCTGTCAATCTTCTAACCTTACTGGATATATGGTATAAATTATGATATGCAATTGATTCATTTGATTGGAAGTTTTCCGATTACACAGACACTTTTCCTCGGTTACTACAAACTCCGCTGTTGTTATCCATGTGTTAAATATTCTGTTCTACTCTAGGCGCAAGGCCCGAAATTTTTGGGGAGGGGACCAGTCAATTAGATCGATCTCAGTGTACAACTGGTACTTAATTTATCGACCCAGTAAGGATGAAAGGCAAAGTCGACCTCGGTAGCATTTGAACCCTAAGCCAGCAGGGTGGCATCATACGAAAGTTAAAGCGATGCAAAATGCATTGGGACCAACGATACATAACAACATCCGATAGTCTTGACAACATCGTGATTTTGTAATACTGATATATATACATATATATATATATATATATATATATATATATATATATATATATATATATATATATATATATATATATATACATATATATATATACATATATATATATATATATATATATATATATATATATATATATATATATATATATATATATATATATATATATATATATATATATATATATATATATATATATATATAATTTATATTTCAAATTATACATTTAGTAATATATATTGCTGAAAAAAATTTTTTAAGGTCAGTATTTCGGAAAAGCGAGTTAAAGAAAAAACTACCAATAATGGTCACGAAATATATTTATATACATTTTGCATTTCTCTGTACTGTTTCCGGCATTCAATCTCTCTTCTTCTGTACATTCACAAACACTTCCAGTAAAGCCTGCGTTACAAATACAATCACCACACTTTTCTGTTCCTCTGTCATTGCATTGAGAACTGTTAAATATCTGTAAATAGAAGATATCACGATTATCATGTTCATTTATATCAGCCAGTCTTTGGTGAATGGCCTTTGGTAAATCTTGGGACATCCTTGAATTTTTCTGTATTTTGCTATGGGATTGATGAAGATGTGGGCTGTTATTTCTAGCAGATGAGGCAAAAAAACTTTGCAGCACCTCTGTTGGACGAAGCTCCAACGAATTAGAGAAGTGTATATTGAAAACAATTGCCATTATATTTCAGAAGTTGTAAACCCATGTGAAGGGGCGGTTATTTGTGGAAGTCATACTTGGACTACGTAGGCACCATATTCAGCTTTTGATTAATTAGGTAAATTTTTATTCAGTTATCAAATCTTAACTCTCATTAGGTGTAATATATAGGATATACAGTAATCCCTCGACTATCGCGGGTGTAACGTTCCAAAGCCTAACGCGATAGGCGAAAATTCGCGAAGTAAAAACAGTACTGTACTGTATATATTTTTTCATCATTTTTATAATTTGTATATATTTATTTTATTTCAAATGCAAAACTATTACATACACTCGCCTCGCGAGCTTCGTTTTCCATACAGTATGTGCGATTTTTTGTTTACTCATCTACAGTACACTACGTATTTTCTTTTAATATATTTTAATTAATGTATTATACAGTGCAGTACTGTACTGTACTTTTATTTATTAATTTATCAACTTTTAGGCGTGATAATGCCTATTTTACCGCATATATGATTAGAATCTAAAAAAAATATAAATATCTATCAACCGCAGACACCCGCGATATACTGAGGAGTACGCGATATAAATTTACATATATTAGTCAGAAAAATCCACGATGTACTGAGGACGCGATAGGTGAACCGCGATATGGCGAGGGATAAATGTAAACAAATTGCTGACCAGCTTAGCATCAATTATCTTAATTTCAATGGGGTTCAACTATGCACATTCAATAAATTCATATAAAAATTATATATTCTTAATCAATTTTAAATAATTTTATTTCTAATTAATTATTTTTAATTTCATATATAACTACCGATATTATCAAGTGAAAAAAAATTAATATTCTGCTTATTACCTCCCCTTTTATCTTTAGTAACAATTTTTTAATAACTTACATGTTACTTTCAATATATATTTGTGAAATTATGAATATATAACATTTTCATGAAGAGATTCTTATAGAATCATGAACTTGTAGCACAATTAATAGGAGTCATGAATATCTTTGAAAAAGAGTGAAATCACTGGATTGCATAAAACATTAAATTACAGATATAAAGTTTTATCATGAAGATTTTAACGCATTTTCTTCCCTATTTTTATATTTTCTCTTTCTCACTCTCTACGCTCTCCTTGTCTTTCTTACTTTCTGTATTTCTCTTTCTCACTTGATATAGATATCTAAGGAGCGGTAACGTGCGTAGCTACAAGGGGAAAGGTTAGGAGCTTGTATCGTATCACTGTAGTTTATATAATTGATTCTCGTAGCTATCTCGTAGTTCAGTCTTGATCAAATAAAAGAACTGAAAAGCTAAAATATACCAACCACTTACGTTCTTTTGTCAACGGATAAATAATTCCATTCAAAAAAGTTAACACCCAATTACTAAGTATTTATTTTTAAAGTACTGGTCTTTGCACTGTTGACCTTTCATGTGATAACAAGCTAAGGGGAGATAACCTTCCTACCAGAATCACAAATAGCAACATAAGTCTTGATATATTGACCAAACACGGGAAGTAAGCCTCGACATTCTTACATGCTCTCCATAGGAAAAACACCTAAATATACACACCTCCTAATGTAGTTCTACATACATGAATAAATTCTAAACAATAACATAAACCCGAATTTAATAGAATTTTCTTTAAAATACCATTTCATGACAGCCCACCCTAAAACTTATTTACTACTCCACTCAAATCCACACACCCAAAGAAAATTTTAAACCAACAGATCATATAAAGCCAAGATTAACTTTAATGCATTGCAGTCCGACGATGGTTTAAATGGTCGAAACTTCGAAGTCACTCTCAATGATAGGCGCAGACGTAACTGTGTAGTAAGAAGCTTGCTTACTAACCACATAGTTCAGGGCTCAGTCCCACCACTCACATATATATATGTGTGTGTGTTGTTGTTGGCACTCCGCCGTTTACGGCGTCGAGGGTTCCAGTTGATCCGATCAACGTAACAGCCTGCTCGTGAAATTAACGTGCAAGTGGCTGAGCACTCCACAGACACGTGTACCCTTAACGTAGTTCTCGGGGATATTCAGCGTGACACAGTGTGACAAGGCTGACCCTTTGACTTACAGGCACAACAGAAACAGGAAGTAAGAGTGAGAGAAAGTTGTGGTGAAAGAGTACAGCAGGGTTCGCCACCATCCCCTGCCGGAGCCTCGTGGAGCTTTAGGTGTTTTCGCTCAATAAACACTCACAACGCCCGGTCTGAGAATCGAAACCGCGAGTCCGCTTCCCTAACCTATATATATATATATATATATATATATATATATATATATATATATATACATGCATACATATTTCAAATTTTAAATTCAATCGGCAGAAAGTTATAGAAGTGATTCAAGAGTTGAAGTCGAAAGATTCGTACAATTGCCTGTGCAGTTGTGCGTGTGTGGATGTAGGTGAGGGTGTGTTTGTGTGTGTGTGTGTAGATGTAGGTGAGGGTGTGTGTGTGTGTGTGTGTGCGCGCGAGTTTGTGTGTATGGGGGGAGTGTGTGTGAGTATGTATGCATTTATGTGTGTGTTTGTGGGTGGGTGTGGATGAGTGTGTTTGTGCGTGTGTGTATCTGAGTCTGAGTTTGAGTGCGCGCGCGTGTAAGTATATTGTTACTGCATTGTAACAATTGTTGTACATGAGTTAGCAAAGACAATACAGTTGGTAAATATAATAGAAATATGTGCCATACCTTGTCACAATCACAATCACATATGTATTCTACTTGTATCTCCAGTTTACCCTTAACTCCACTAGGATTAATTGTGATTGTCTGGTTTTGCTTTTGAGAACAATCCCCGGCAGTTAAAACGGCTTTAAACTCAATCTAAGGAAAATAATAACTTACATTAATCAATCAGTCAATACATACACACATAGATACATACATAATACATACATACATACATACATACATAAGATATGTAAAACTTTCCAAAAGTTTAGCACATAAATACATATGCATGCATCTAGACATGAAAATATATACATAAAAACGCATCCATAAAACAAACACACAAATCTGCGCATAAATACATATGCATACGCCTAGACATGAAAATATATACATAAAAACACATCCATAAAACAAACATACAAATCTGCGCATACACTAACACCAAATACTGCACACACACACACACACATATGCACAAATACCTAGATGATGTTGATAAAAGTTCCAATGAAGGCGCCTTGAACCTATGTTAGAGTCCGGCTCTTTCTCTATTGATAAGAAATACAGAAATGAAACTGATTGATAACATACATACATATATACATACATACATACACACATACATACATACATACCAGATACAGAAGTTTCATAATTAAAGCTTTGTGGTGAAGTATTTATCGCAGTTTAAGAATCGATGTTTTGGAACCAGGATTTGTATAAAATCTATTTATCTAGCGACTTCATCACTGTCAGGGATTCATCATAAATGATATCTTATAGAAAATTCATACATTTTATATATACGTGGGTTGAAAAAAAAAAAAAAAAAAAAAAAGGCAGACGTGGCTGTGTAGTAAGAAGCTTGCTTCTCAACCACATGGTCCAGGGTTCATACCCGCTGCAGGGCACCTTGAGCAAGTGCCTTGTACTATAGCCTCGGGCCGACCAAAGCATTGTGAGCAGATTATTAGACGGAAACTGAAAGACGTCCGTCCGTCCGTCCGTCGCGTGCGTGCGTGCGTGCGTGCGTGCGTGCGTGCATGTGTGTACACGTATATTAGGAATGATCTACGATATACATTCAACTAACCACACTACTGTGCTTAATTCCATCGCATGTTTTCGTCTCAGTCCATTTCTTTCTGAAATATAAATTGTAAGAAATATAATACATGAAAACATTCAAAATCATAATGTGAAAGAAAAAATTAACTGTACTGATTTCTTTACTTTTGTAATGACTTAGTGTGAAAGAGTTAAGTGTCAATGAGGTTATTTATTTCCTTCGAAAATTCGGGGTGGAAGGACATGGTTATATAGTCCCAGGGATAGCAAGTTCGAATCCTTGTTACAAAGGAGACTTAGTTAAAGGCACCCAAAGGTCAGGTGATGATCTTAAACCAGATGTCGGATCCGCTCCTACATACCTCTACACACTTTCCGTTAACCAAATTCAACTCCCAATGCTTTTGTCGTTTTAAAGCTGATGTAAAAGATACTTGCCTATGTCTCACTCAGTGGATTCGGAGCTGATATTATGTAACATCAAAGGAAATTTCTTAAGCGCACATATATATATTTGTCCATTAAGAAATATTTTAGACTTTGATGATTATTTTACATACTAAATCGATATAAAAATTAAAATGAACTTCAAGCTGTACTCCATATGCAGCCAGAATTGTCACATTGCAGCACGTCTCAGAACTTTCACAAAATAAATTTTGCGTGGGCTTTTCTGCATTATTCAAATAATAAACTTCTGCAATACTTTAGTTTGAAAAATTAGAAATATTTAGTAGAATAATGTAATTCAACGGGAAACATTTTTAGTTTGTTTTTTTTTTTGTTTGTTTGTTTGTTTATTGTTTATAAATTGATATTGTCTGATTCACAAATAGTTTCATCCAAGTAGCAAAAAAAAAAAAAAGGTAATGTGTTTTATGCGAATTTATATACCAGGTTGAATCAAAATTTTTTTTTTCGACCAACACCTCCATAAATTCAGCCTTCTGAACAGACGCTGTCAAAAGGTTCGTCATTAAGTGGCCAATGACCAGGCTCAACGACGTGCCAACATTTACAAACTGTTACGTCTTAATACTACACAGTGGCTGTGTGAGCTATCTCATCCTCGTCGCCACTGTTATGTCTCAACGCTACTGCTATCTAGTACCTTCAGATGATCTCTACTCAACCGCTATACAACTGCTACTCAACTGCTACTCAACACTCCTACCACGGCCAGGCTACCTCGATTTATATGTCTTGGGAGATCCTACTTCTTTGCCTGGGAGTGTCGACACAACACAAACAATAGCTGGCAAAACATTGAGATGCCCATTTTGGGCAACGGAATGTTACTGGAGATGAAAATGCATCCACTTTCTTAATCCTAATAAGAGAAATCAGTGGCTTCGACCGGGCAGGGATACAAAACCTGTTGTCAAACAAAGACGGCTGGAACAGAAGGTATTTATTGTGTGTTTGGTGAAATTTCCAGAGAGTGCTGCATTTTGTCCTGCGTGGTCATTCTGTGAGCGCTAAACGAAATAATCAACAACTGCAGTGACTATATGATGCTTTGAAATCCCGCTCCCCAGCTGTGGGAGTACGCGTCAATCGAAGACGCGCACTCTTACAGCATGATAATGCCCCAGTACACACTGCCGAGCACAAACTGGAGGAACTTGACTGGTTGGAAGTGCTACCTCACTCTGCCTATAGTCCAAACCTTGTACCATCAGATCACCACCTTTGATGAGCTATGGCTCATTTCCTGCACGGAAAGAGATTCAACAACAGATGCAGGAAGATTTTTGCCTTGAAAGCTGCTAAATGTTATAAGCCTGGTATCGAGTTTCTGGCACAACGATCATAACAGACAATAAAATATGATGGAATATATTTTGATGAATAAACGCTTTACATATGTAGCCTGTTTGAAATTTTAATTAAAGCTTAAATTACAAAAAACTTTTGACTCAGCCTGGTACTGTATTAATAGTATTACAAATTCTCAACTAAATGAGTCATGACATAGAAAGTTCGTGTTCTTTAATAGTTTCGATTTTTATTGTACTTTGTTAAAATTACGTTACTATAAATGTACCTATGTTTAGTATGGTTTCCGTAAATACTGGAAGGTGATTATGTTTCAGTGAAAAAGCCTCTATGTGGTTGCTAGGCATGCACGATGTAACAGAGAAAATATAGTTTCAATCGTACAGTACCGCCTAAAATAAGAAAGTGTGTATGGAATAATGGATTCCAAGGGATATTTATAATGAAAAGAGAGGACAAACAGATTATGTGTGAAACGAAGACAGAATGATCGTGACTGAAATGCCTTTCATCAACATAATCAGCTCTGATTTGGAGTTAAATAACAAGATAATTATGAATAATACGAGAGATTTTCTATGGATATTCATACATTTATTATTTATATCTTAAATTTTTAGCTGCTTCCATTAGATAGCAAATTGTTAGCACGTCACACACTAAATAGTATAAAATTTATATGCACGATCATAAATAAGAACTTTCTGACAAATTGCAAGTTTTGCATCATATTGGCAAGCGTGTTTTCTTTATACTTATTTGATTAAAGTCTGGTGAAAGTGAACTGAAATGTTGGAGTTTCAGTAGACAGAGATGTCATAAAGGAATTTCAAAGCGTTTCATTAAATTAAAATTTTTAGATTCGTGATCATCAGAGTTTTTAATCAAACGGAGAAAATTTAAAGATGTCGATAAATGTCAGATGTTTCAGAAACCGGAAAAATAAATTGAATTTCAAATGAATTTAATATCATCTATGTGTGTGTGTATTATGTAATATAATTCTCTCTTATTCATAATATATTATGGAACTGAAGACGCATCTGTGTAATGCATTACACTGTCTAGAGGTTTATTACATCTCAGAAACAAAAAAATAGATAAATAAACGAGTTCAAATAAGTTTTAAACCCATATCAGTCAAACGTACGTATAGTTGATTCAGGTTTTAAAACATAGTTTAACATATTTGGAAAAATATACAGGTAAATTTGAATACTATTTTAAATTAAAGCTGGAATGAATTCGGAAAAAAAATCTCTACCTGGATATAAGCGAGTTTAACTTCAAGTAATATATCGTTTCACACAACACATTTCTTGAAGCTAAACTTGAATGTTTAAGATGAATTTACTATGATGTAGTTATATATTGCGTAGAATTGCCTGAGTTATTTCACATTTCTACAAACTTAATGTCATTGACTGTTACAGTTTTCTATTGAATTCAAACTTGGTTTTAAAAAAGACAGTAAAAAAATTAGAAGTATTGTGAGAATATTATCAGAATATTAAGAATTCTATATCTTTTAATAGCATAAATTTTGTAAATATGAAGAAGCAGACTTATAGCTGTGTGTGGTGAAACAGGATAACAAGGTTTAATGTGGTTCTTCATAACGATTGTTAATTTCAGATAAATATTAGATCAATAATAAATCGTATTAAGAATAAATATTCCAGTCATCGTTATTAGATCAATATTTGAATAGCAAACCATATACATATACTTTCAGTAAAAGATATTTTCTTACATATATCACCTGAATTATTTTGCAGCAATCATTAAATTTGAGGAGATAAAATTTTCATCTCTACATGTTTTTAGTAGGAAGAAAGACAATATGTAAACTTTTATTTAAGATTAAACATAGAATTTAGAACACTCTTTTTTATATAATAAGTATCATATTACAGATTCAAATAGGGAACATAAGGTTGTTGAGTTCTTAAACTTCTTTCAACTAACACTTCAGTGGTAAACACGCAGTGAGTCAGCATACTGTTATATGTATGTGTGTGTATGTATAAACACGCACACGCACACACACACATACATAATATATGTATGTGTATATATATATACATATATGTATGTACATAGTAAGAGCAAATAAATCTTTATTGCATCTTAAACTGAAATATTTAAAAATATATTCTGAATTTGCTATAAAATAGTAAGCTACTTTCAAAAGTATACTTGTAAAATATAAATAATATAAATTATATCCAATCAAATTATTGGAAATGAATATGCAGAGTTTTATTCAACTTCGAATTATTACTAAGATTACTTAGATCTTATTACCGGTGATAGAATTGTATAAACGATACGAAATACTTATATCTTCTGTAGTAGCAATCATAAATTAACTATTAAACATCACAAAAGTTAGAATATATTTTGTATTATGCAGTATATTTTGGATAAGCCAATATACTTAATACCCGTTCTTTGAAGTTATATTTGAGCTCAACAGCATTAGGTAACGGAATATATGTTAGTTCAACACATCTTCCGATGCTTTCAGTCGTGAATTGTTATTAATTAACTGCGTGATTTAAGAGTATTCAGGAATTACTCCTTTCCTTGTAGAAAAGCTATTGGTTTCAAATTTTGGTACAAGGTCAGCAAGTTCGGAGGAGGGGGCCAAACCAATGACATGACCCCAGTGTTCAACAGTTAGTTATTTTATCGACCCGGGAGGATGAAGGGAAAAGTCGACCTTGGCGGAATTTGAACTCAGAACGTAAAGATGGATTCTGCCAGCTCGCTGCCTTCTTGTAGACAAAATATTATGGTTTTGACAGGTAAGAAATAGCAACTCTTTGGACGGTTGTCTGTCTCTCTACCGTGACGACCAGCTATCACTTTTAAACAACCCTGACATAAGTTTAAAAGTAATATCAGTTTCTATCTGCATACTGGTACCATGTAACCCATCACAACTTATCCCTTGGTCGGTGACTAAGCCTGATATTTCAAATTGACTTGGTGAATAAAATGTACGTATTGCAAAACACAATTAAGATAAGACCTGTCAAAGACCTGCTCTTAGATGTGACAACAGTGAAGTATATCTGGAGAGGAGACTGACGTCATTAGGTCATTTGCCTATTGAAATACACATGCCGTACATATACGAGCCTCCTTATTATGTAGATTTTATATGGATGAAACATGTAATATATGTATATCTAGCAACATGTATTTATAGTTTACAATACATTAAGCCATTACCTACTAGTGATCTCGTATGAGATCACTTAAAAATTACAAATTTCGTAATTATCTGTCAATATTTACACATATCTAACCTTTTTATTATATCTACTAGGTATATTTCTCTGATATTCAAATGAAGTTTACTAATTTTTCACCCAATATCTCGCTTATTTCTATTTAAAATGTTATTTTGAAATGTTATTTTAATCATTCCAGCGTGTTTCTAAGGCTGTTTTATTCTAGAAATCAAAGTTTCATTAAAAAAATTCCAGTTAATAGAATTATGGGAGGTAATGGGTTAAAGGAACAGGTTGCGTAACAAAGGAATAGAAAAGACGATGACTTACCCGTCACACTTTACAAGGAAGGTAATATTGATGCCCTTATTTAAAACAGCCATTGTCACAGAAGATGAAATATTCTGAAAACAGTGAATAAAATCCTCAATTTCAATAAATGAATTTTAATCAATTTGGTCCGTTCACAGTTAATGTTTTATGAAATGAAAGATATAAATTATTTGGTATTTTGCAGACAAGAAAATAAATTTTGAACGCAGTGAAGGAGTGGTGACAGTAAAGAGAGGGCATATCCCCTTATAAGACGGAAAAAAAAGTTGCCAGCAGGTGGCCTTTCTGGCAACGTTTTGCTCACAGCTATACTGCGTCCGAAATTTACTTTCTTGTCTGCAAAATGCCAACCACATTCGGCGCTTTCAAAGTTTGCTTATAGAATAAATTATCTGTTTATATTTTGTGATAAAATATCTTTAACCACTTTAGTTTGAATTAGATCAATATTTTTACTTGTTTTTTTTTTTTTACTTGTCTATTACAAAAGTGGGATACTTAAACTTAAGTCATATTTGCCTTAATAGCCAACGGTATATTAGGTACATATCTTTAGATAGAAAGATAGACCCGCACTCCCATACACACACACATATGCACATATACGGTGTCGTACTGTATATCATGAAAACAAAATTATTAAAGCACCAATAAGCTATTAATATCATAATACTGCGTATAAATTTTACATAACATATACATTATATTTCATCATTTATGCAGTCACACCTTTATTTTCATATATCAACCATTATATATCTATCTGCCTATCTCTCTACCTGAGTCATTAGTATGTCCACATACCAGAAATGGACAGAATGGATTATCTTGTGAATACAATCACACATCACCACATTCATGTCTTATTGTTGAGATAGCTTTCAGCTAACCAAACATTGTCCGTATACCGAATTAAACATAGAAAATGCATTAAAATAAATCGCGGAACCTTATAGCTGTCAGTTATAATGTCAGCAATTGTTGATGTTTCAGAGTTGAAGTCACTGACGTAGGAGGATTCTATTTTACGGCTTAGTTTCTCGTAAAGATGAATGTATTCTTTACTGGCCACTGCAAATATTGTTGTCACTTGCTTTAATGACAATGCATTAGCAATTTGTTGAATGGAAGGATAATCCTGTAAACAGAAAAGAATAATGCATATGTATGAGTGTATTTAATTTGTAAGAATAAATTTCAAGTCAGATCCTGCAACGATCAGAATTGTGCTTTACAGTGTAAGCAGGAACACAAATACACATAAATATGCACACATACATGTGTACGTACCCACACATATATACATACACAGATGCGCAAATATACATATATATATGTATAAGTGTATATATATGTATGTATAAGTGTATATATACGTATGTATAAGAGTATATATAAGCATATACATACATATATACATACACAGAGTGAGAGAGAGAAAGGGAGAGTGAGGGAGTGGACAAACAAAGAAGAATTACTGGCGACATTGAGTTAGTGTTGTAAGTAAATAAAAACAAGTAAACTCAGCTCAACGTAACTGAAAGTTTCGTGGTAGCAGATGGGTGTCTCCATCTTTTGCATTTATATATATACTTATATATTTTATATGTATTTATATATTCCATATGTAGCTTATATATATGTTATGTGTGCATTTATGTTTATATATATACATATATATATATATATATATATATATATATATATATATATATATATATATATATATATATATACACACACACACATACATATACATATATATATATATATATATATATATATATATATATATATATATATATATATATATATATACAGAAAAACAAAAGATAAAGACAGGTGTATGAACAACAAGCAGGTGTATTAGTTTGACTCTCAGGAAAGTGAGAAAGTCCTTTACGTTTCGAGCCTACGCTCTTCAACAGAAAGGAATAAGAGAAAATAAACAGAGAGAGAATGAAAAAACTTGTATCTGTGTGTGTGTGTGTGTGTGTATGTATGTATGTATTGCTTCTATGGATCTTAGTTAATTAAATGCTCAAAAATATCTTTGTCCCCCCACCTGCAACCAACAACCGACTCTCAATATTAGCAACAACACAGACAATATATCACATCATCATCATCATCATCAACATCATCATCAACATCAACATCAACAAAGATAAAATTACCGTCAATTAGAACTACAACAGCAACAACTGCACCTACATTTGCGAAACCAATAAAACCGCCAGATATGACAAGAAAATCAGCTGAGAGGACAACAGCCCTAACAACTCGATCATCACCATCAACATCAATAGGAAAAACATCTGAAAGAATTACCCTGGGTGCGTCTCAACGCAGCTCTCCCTCTCTCAAACAGACACTCAGGCATAGACATTCACACAAACATAAAAGCACACACACTCCGAGGATAGATTCAACAGACCTTTGCTCCTCAGCATCTTGAAGTGAAAACGAGGGGAAACTACACACACACACGCACACGCACAAATAGAAAACACAGAAAGAAAAAAGAGGCACAGAAAAAATACCTGGCCTCATATCATCACACAAGAAAACGCGGAAACGCTTTCACAGCAAAATACAGGTACATCGAAAACAATGTCATTCCCACCAGTTCCAGAACAGTCAACACAACCACTGGTACTACCACTAGCACCAACGTCAATATCACAACCCCTCCTTACTCCCAAAAGAAAGCTCACACAATAGCAGTCAACCACATCAAATTTCATGTTTGTGAGGAGAGCCAACGAAGAACTGATGGCCCGCATTGCACAAAATAAGGATATTGAGAGAGGGGGTATGCAATTTACGACACCAGCACTTTTAAAGTGCCACAATATTTAATGTTAGTGCGCATGATCCTGGACATATACAAAAACATTAGGGAGATTTTCTCCTACAACGTGGGAACCCCGAACGTAAATGCCCCGAGCAGACTTTTAAATAACCCCCCAAAGGAACCCCAGCTAAATTCAGAAGGCGGGCCAGCGCCTTGCAGCAGCATTGGTAGGGTAAGTAACCCCCACCATTTTTCTTGCTCTCAAGGAATCTAATGATTATTAGAGTATGTTGCATGGTCTGAAGTCGTACTGAAAGCATGATCGCTTGCTTAATCGTCTCAGGTGACTAGGTTTGGTTGTGGTAGCCGCCAGCGATACTAGGGTTTCTAATACGCGCACATTAGCTCCCATTTTCGGCGACTTTGAGATTTCTATCTTGACCTTGAATGAGAGGCAGGGTGGCAGTGCAGTTTCGGAAAGATCTAGATCTCGCGGTACGGACGATCTACCTTGACCCGGATGGTGAGTTGGTGGCCCTGGATGTGAGCAATAGTGATGATGGCGCTCTTAGACTAGCCGCTGTCTACGCTCTGACTGGAGCGAGGCAGCGAGATTTCTTCAGATGTTTGAAGGATCTCCTTGGGACCTCTCGTTCATTAGCGTCAATGGGCAATTAGAATGCCATCTTCATACACGCATGGACAGGGTGGGACTAGCCAATGGGAGTGCTGGATGTATCAGGGAAGCTGGATGTGTCAGTGAAGCTGGATGTGTCAGGGAAGTTGGATGTGTCAGGGAAGTTGGATGTGTCAGGGGGTATCCCGGTGAACTAGGATGCGGAATGTTCGTGTCAGCTTACGCGGATGACGTCACTGCAATAGTGTCGGGCATCTCGGAAATCAAGGTGATGGACACTAACCCTGGAGAATACAAGCGGTGACAAGAGCAAAAATTAACCAGGAGAGGTCGGTGGGCATGCAGCTCGATACCTACAGAGACAGCTCCATGCCACCCGACAACGTCGTCGAGCGCTGAACGGAAGGTTCGGTTAAATTGCTCGGTGTCTGGTTAGGTCTCGAGCTTCATGCGGATAAATACTGGGTGGGGGGAACTTAATGATCAGGGTGGTCAGTCTAACCCAGAAATGGGCGGCAGGAAACCATCTCTGAATGGTCGGATGGAAGCGGTGAATGTGTCCATCGCTTGCGTCATTTACTACCGCTTGACTGTCGCCCTGCTTCGTTCCTGATCAAGCTGGAACACTTACTCTTCTGCTTTCTGTGAGAGGCATGTATTCCGTTCGTCAGTCGGTCCATCTCTTGTTAGCATCTGCTGAGTGGAGGACTGGGCATACCGTGGTTAATGGTGCGCAGACATGCGCTGAAGCTGCAACATCTCTTGTGTTTCCTTAACCCTGGATCAAGCTAGACAGAGAAAGGGCACTTGGTACCTGAAGTGTCGGCAGGCGCTCACCGTCTTCTGCTATTTGGGAAATGCGGTTCTACAATGCAGATTTATAGGGGATTAGTGGCGGACAAGAGCGACGACGCGCTCGGAGAAACTCTGGGCGATGGAGAAGATCAATTAGCTGGTCTTTTCTGGAGAACCTGTTGATAATTTAGAGAAATTCCTGGCCGGCAGTGCTACTGAGTTGGATGGAGGGGGCTCTGCCAGTTCGAGACAAGCTCTACAAGCATAGAAGTGCTGTCAGACCGGCCTGTCTGGGATGCATGCAGGGCAATGAAACGGTTGTGCATGTATTTGTCCAGTGTCCGGGCATGACAGGCTTCTGGTGCTTTGTCGAACAGCTTTTCACGCGTCTAGGACGAATTCAGTTATTGACCAAATCCATCGTAATGTTTATCCCACCACCCTCCTTTGACCGGGAAGGGTAGGCAGTTTTCCTCTCTCTGGTGGTTATGGCGAAAAGAGGAGCGTGGCGAACGAGGCTGAAAGGACTGATGACATACTCTCTTCTTCAGTCAAGCCCTCATCGACTTTTTCAAGTTTCATTTTGTCAAGGAAAGTGAGGGGTGAGTGGGAAGTGTCACCGCTTCCCCAGTATTTTTGTTGGAAGGCGGATGAATATGGCGAGGATAGCTCGTCTGAATGGGCATACTTTGATTATACGCTTGTAGGCTGAGTAGGGGGATAAGGACGAGAGAGATGGCTGCCTACCTGGGGTGCTCTTGGAGATGTGGGTGACCAGGATGTGTAGGGTTCTTTGGTTGGCCCTGAGTAGAACATCTCATTTTCGAGGAGTATTACTGTTTAAATTTCATTGTTAATTGTTATTGTTTTTATTTTATACACGTGTTTTTTATGCTAAGCCCCCGGTTGTCCCTTGTTTTGCATTGTCCATTTTCTTCTGCGTTTGGCCATTTTTGCCAAAGAAGAAAGGATCGTTATCATTATTATTATTCACGATCTGAGTTCAAATACCGCCAAGGTTGACTTTGCCTTTCTTCCTTTCGGGGTCGATAGATTAAGTACCTGTTAAACACTGGGTCAATGCAGTCGACTATCCACTTCCCCCAAAATGTCTGTCCTTGTGGCAAAATTTGAAACCATTATTATTATTATTATTATTATTATTATTATTATTATTATTATTATTATTGAGTGAGAGAGCAACGCATACCATGAAAGTGACAACGGGGTACAAATATATGAAGTCCGATATATCCACCATAGCTATCCGTTTGATAAGGGTACAACAGGCACATGCATCACAATCATATGTGCACAACATGGTGATCTCATATCAAGATAAACAGGACATGACCCTGCAGGTGGGGCCCAGTTAGAATTTTCTTCAGGTCGAGGAGCCCATCCCCTCAAAAGGTCTCTGAATAAAGTTTATTTAAGGATGTTGAACGCAACACCTATGTTTCCAAAGGTGAATAATTCAAACCCCAAAGAATTCCTCTCAAAACATGGCTATGATGCTCCCCCACCACTTCTGCTCTTGATCAGAGATGCACATATCGTCAGCCACTAAGGGACATGCTCAATTGATTAAGGTCACACAACTGACAAGCAAATTTGAGGTGTCACGCAGAATATTTGTTGTAGTCCATCTTTTATACCAAGACAAAACGATAACACTTCCAATCAGTTAAGATCAAAAGCCATGAGAGCCACTAAGAGGTACTGCATATTATTATTATTATTACTATCATCATTATTATTATTGTTGTTGTTGTTGTTTTTGGAAGAAGAAGAAGAAGAAGAAGAAGAAGAAGAAGAAGAAGAAGAAGAAGAAGAAGAAGAAGAAGAAGAAGAAGAAGAAGAAGAAGAAGAAGAAGAAGAAGAAGGAGAAGGTAACAAGCCTCTACCTGAATCTCCGCTCCTTGGTATATACTCGGTTTAGTCCCTCTCATGCGACACTGGCCATCATTGGGGATTACTGCACCTGCAAGCTGAATGAGCCGCATACATTGTGAAATGCATTGAATTAGACATTGTGATATTAAACATGAAGGCAAAATATTTAGCTGCGTTTCGTTCGTCTTCACGTTCTGGTTTCAAATTCCACCGAGATCAACTTTGCCTTCCATCCTTTCTGGATCGATAAAATAAGTACCGGTTGGACACTGGAGTCGATGTCATCGACTTAGCCCGTCCGCCGAATGTGGTAGCCTTGTGCCAAAATTTGAAATCCTTATGATATAATGTTATCTGAACTCTGTCTTTAATGTTATCTGAACTCTGTCTGATGCATAGTGCAAATGTTTAATTCTCATTTACATGGTGTGTGTGTGTGTGTGTAAAATAGAACAGGTATGGAAACTGATATTCAGCACTTTAGCCTGTCACCAATTGTACGGTTGTTGAACGCCATCAGCTTATGCAAATTCGGCGCACATTTGCATTATTGAGAAACAAGTGTGCATCAAAAGTGCATAAGCTGATGGCGGGCAGTAATCGTAAGATTGCTAATACAGAAACAAAAACTCCTAGATGTACGTTTTCATCCCTGTGTCATTAAATAAATTTAGTCTTCTATTCCATCCAACCTCTTTTGTAGTTTGTCGATGTGTGCGTGTGTGTGTGTGTGTGTGTGTGTTGTTTCTATGATTTCATATTTCTATGGTGCACAAAACATGTAAAAAAATTTTTTTTTCTACTCTAGGCACAAGGCCCGAAATTTTTAGGGAGGAGAGCAGTCGATTAGATCGACTCCATACGCAAATGGTACTTAATTTATCGACCCCGAAAGGATGAAAGGTAAAGTCGACCTCGGCAGAATTTGAACTCAGAGCCTTAAGATAGACGAAATACTACTAAGCATTTTGCCCGGCGTACTAACGTTTCTGCCAGCTCGCCGCCTAACATGTAAAAAATATTGATATTATTCGGTTCGTAAGGCAGCGAGCTGACAGAATCATTAGCACGCTCGACAACATGCTTAGCGACATTTCGTCTGTCTTTAGATCCTGAATTCAAATCCCGCCGAAGTCGACTTTGCCTTTCATCCCTCGGGATCGATAAAATAAGGACCAGTTGAGCACTGGGTTCGATGTAATTGACTTACCCCTCCCCACGAAATTGCTGGTCTTTTGCCAAAATTTGAAGCCGATATTATACGGTTCGTACGTATGTTATAAATCCCGTAATGATGGACAAATCAAATGGATTTTAATCACGTAATATTAATATTGATCGGAAATTGTAGTTTAAAAAAAGCTAATTCAAAACTTATTGAACGAATTTTTTTTTATCTTTTTGATAGTTTAAGTGGTAAATATATGTTTCTAATTTAGGTACAAGACCAGCAATTTTGAGAAGAGAAATTCAGTCGATAAGATCTATTCCAGTACTTGATTGGCAATCTATTTTATCGATCCCGGAGGGATGAAACGCAAAACTAACCTTGGTATGATTTAAACTCAGAGCAGCAAGAAATACCATTACATATTTCGTTCAAAGTGCTTAAGGAATATGCCAATCGTCCGCCGTCATTGTAGACGCATAATTAATTCCAAATGACGGATCATTCTACTTTTAAGTTGTTCAACTATCCCTTAAGAAAAGTTCTCAGTCTTATCTGCCAATGACAAAATGAATTCTGATGACAAAATAAATTCTTATAAATTCTGAGGAAAGGGTCCAACCGATTATATTAACTTCATTACTTCACACGTGTCTATTTAACCAGCCCGGATTAATGAAGGACAAATTTCGATCCAGCAAAATTTAAAAATTTAGAACGTTAAATTGCTTGACTTTCTTTCCATCGCTCCTCCAATTTAGCCAATCAACCGCCCTATTTTTTTGCTCGAACCACTAATTCTGTCAATCCACCATTCCATTTCATTCATTATCTAAGACGATGTCGTTCAAGTACTGGGGGCGATTTATATCGCTATAATGTGGATAATAAATAAATAAATAAATAAAGCTCCTTCTCGAGGTATATTGACTCATGAGGCCGGTTTCACGGTTTCAGTGGCGTATATAGATCAAGAATTAAAGCAATGATCACTGGTCTTTTAAGATGTATATATAGGACTATCCATGCATTTTTTGCCCATCAGGAATTACATATTCACTGTAAACTTCTACATTTAAAACAGAGTCACTTAAGTCATGTTGGCAATTTATATTCTTAACATGCATTTTATATGTAAATGCTGTTATAGAAATAGAGTTAGAGTGTAATTTGAGGAAGATGTTATTGATAGTCCTGGCGGGTGATCGACCGGCATCATAAAGACACACTCGTTGGCTTTGAGACATTGTAGCGACAACGAAGGTTTATAAGTCGTTAAATAGCAAAGGGTTCATGGACATTTTATATATTTATTTTGAAGCACATTGTTATAAACGGTTCAGATACTAAATCTCAGCAGTACACTCCTTTGACGAAGAAACATTCAATGTTCATACGTTCGAAGATAACACACAAACACACACACACACACACACACACATAGGGTATTCTTTGTTATAACATAACGTATCGTCAACGATAGAACATTGTTACCAATTATCTCGATGGTAAAAGATTTTTAAAGATCTACCGCTTACGGGATAATTCGTTGGTGATATAAGCACATAGTTTATTATTATTATTATTATTATCATTATTATTCATGGACATAGGATTTTCTAAAATTACATATATGATGTTCATAAATGATCTACTCACCAGTCCATCTCCTGCATAGTGGAATGGAGCATCAGAACAATAGATAATAATCTTTCGCGATTCGTTCCGCCATCCCACATTTTCCTTTAAGGTAAATGAAATAAAAATAAAATATTAAAGTCATTATAAAATTTCCCAGCCAAGTTTTCTGCATGGAAAACAAATAGTTAAAACCATATTAAGATATTTAATATGGACTTCAATGCGATAAACCAAAATTAAATTTTAATTCATTTAATTTAATTCCTTGGTATGGGAAGAACAGTCACAAGTAAAATTACTCTTGTAGTCAAGAGATGCCGGGGAGAGAACTGTGAAATTTATATTATTAAAGATTAAAGCAGAAGCATACAGCTGGTAATGAATCTTATTATTTTTCGTTGTGGTTATAATTCTGGGCATTTTATGGTGATATCAGATCCCCAAAGTGAAATATAGCCAATCATATAACTGCCAGATCTTATAATGACTTTTGAATTGTTTAATTTTTGGGCGGTAATCATATACCGATTAGATAGTTCAAATTAATGAAAATAAAAATATTTAAGCTAAAATTTAAAAAGTAAACTCATTAGGATCTTCTGGATATTTTTCTATGTTGTTGTTGTTTATTTTCAGTTTGGACTTCAACTTAAAAACCAACGATCAAAATTTGTTCAGGTATGACCCTGTAGTCTTTCTGCGTGTCCAGGGTTATATAATCTAGCGTGTCTTTTTCACTTTAATGACAGTAAAGAACGCGGCTTAGGAGAAGATTTGGGACCTATTTCAGCTAGTAAACGACCATAACAGTTCAATCATTGATAATAAAATTAGATCAAAATATATTTTTACTATGTTTGGTATATATAAGCAGAAAAAGAGGAGATACGTGGGATAGTGAGTCGGTAATGAGGTCATAGAATGTGTGACGAAAGACCTTAGACAAGGAAACCAGACTAAAATAATGCTAATAAAGTTGAGGTAAAGATCAAGTATATAGTGCATGTATAGCAATATCTGATTAAACACACGGTTTCACATCAAGAATCTGGTAAAACTGTAATATTTATAATACTATTTCTTATCAAAACAGATTAAAGTTTTTCGTCTAGTAACTATATTCTCCGATGGTGCTTGATCAGAGGTTAAGGACGGATAAGAATTAATTCTGTAATGCAAACATTTTATTGTTCCAGTCCCAAGTTGAATGCCAATTGCTTACCAGTTTGTCCCAAAGTTCTTATCTTGATGTAAAATCAACAAAGCAAATGTCATTTGTCTCCCCTTTGATCCTTGACGTCACCTGACAAGCAACAACCAAGATGTCATGAATTAGCCAAGCTTTACCTGCTAGAAATAGCAACCCAAATGCTTTGAAATCAGATTCCAATGCTGGATGTTCAAGAACCAAATGAAGGGCAGATTTTTCAATCCCAGGATCATCCTGATTCCAAAAGGTATAATATGTCTATGTAGAGCCAATGTAGACTGAGATACAGAGGTTCCAGACGAACATACAGAATTTCGCTTTTCTTATTATAGATAGTTTATGTCGAACTACATTATTCAATATGTCCAGTTTTTATTGAGTGATGTACGAGAGATTTTCTTGCTATTTCTAGCAAGTCAAGCGTTAGGTTCATATGCAAAACATGTTGTACAGTTTCCACTTGCCCTGCCATCCATTTTGTTTAATATTTAGTATAAATGTTTGATTGTATAATCCAACAAGCTAATAAGAGTGGATCCGCAAGAAATAACAATCCCATATTAGGCAAATCATACACTGCTGTATTAAATCATTTGGAATGCCTTAGGTTGTGATTTCTCTATTCGAACAGACTCAGGGTTAAACAACAATAATCCATGAATAAAAACAAAAGGACAATTTTCACTAACGACATGGTCTGTATTTAAACTCGAAACGTAAAGACCCGGAACAAATAAAACAATGTATTTTATCCAATGCCCTTAATGATTCTACTAATTCATTACCTTCCTTTGTTACAATGTAAATAGTTAGATTGTCGTTGTATATCTAACGAATTCAGTGTGTGACTGATTTTGATTTTTGTTGTTTGGTTTCACGTCGTCTCTGATTACAACCATGCTTTAATTTCTTATGATCATAATGAGTGATTAAAAGAAGATTTAAGGAAATGATGAAAGAGATATTTGGCTGCTATTTCTAGCAAGTCAAGCGATCGTGTAGGCACTACCTCATTGAGTCCTATTTCGATTATCTTATAACCCGAAGTCTGTGCAATGGCTCAGTGGTTAGAGTAGCGGGCTCACAATCATGATGTAGTGAGTTCGATTCCCGGACCGAGCTGTGTTATGTTCTTGAAGACACTTTTTTCATGTTGCTCCAGTTCACTCAGCTGTAGAATTAACTATATATATATATATATATATATACTCTTTTATCTGTTTCAGTTATTTAACGGCGGCCATGCTAGACTACCGCCTTTAGTCGAACAAATCGACCCTAGGACTTATTCTTTGTAAGCCTAATACTTATTCTATCGGTATCTTTTGTTAAATTACGGGACGTAAAGAATCAACATCAGTTGTCAAGCAATGGGGTGGGGACAAACACGGACACCCAAACTCTCACACACATACAACTCCACTCACAAGGCTTTGGTCGGACCGAGGCTATAGTAAAAGACACTTGCCCAAGGTGCCACGCAGGGCGAGTGAACCCAGAAGCATGTGGTTCGTAAGCAAGCTACATATCACACAGCCACTCCTAGTGCTGTAATCACGATCGCTAGATCGAGGTTTCGATTCCCTAACTGGGCACCGCGTTGTGTTCTTGAGTAAAACACTTCGTTTCACGTTGCTCCAGTTCCACTTAGATCGAGGGGAGTTAGCCTGGCCGCCTTGCCAGTGGGGTGGCGTCATTGCAAGGGTAAAACAATGCTAAATCACATTGTGGCCAGCGATGTGTAACAACATCTGATTGTGCGGTCGGTCACGTGATCACGTGATATATTCTTATGTATGTTACGTATGTATGTATGTATGTATATATATATATATATATATATATATATATATATATATATATATATATATATATATATATATAGAAAGAGAGAGAGTGGGGGAGATAATAGATGCCCATTATTGAAAAAACTTAGTAGTGCACAAATGATTTGAACTTACTCTACAGAGTGGCTATAAGACAAAACCAGGTGAGTGGATATGGAGATAATGATGCAAATAAACAAATAAAAACAGTTTATCCCTAATAGTGGTTTGGATTTTAGCTGTTCCTTCTAGCGTGCAAGGAATTCTATGATGGATACCTCCTATGTGTTTAAATGTACACTGTATTTATATGAATAATATATAGTCTATTGACTAATTTTTTTTACACGCTAGGCCACTGGAAATAGAAATTTCTAATATTTCTTATTACTCTGATATTATTAATTATATATATATACTAGCACTGTAGCCCGGCCTTGTACGGGATGAAGTTAAGTTTACCTGAGTAATACCATCAATTGAGGCAAATTTGGTACCCGGACGTAAGTTTTGTAAGAAGAATAGAGAGAGCTATCTTCTCCCGCAGAGATGTGAGAGTCAGATCTA
>NC_142928.1:139707229-139737229 GCF_046866305.1 Octopus bimaculoides
TGATAGATTGAGAGATGTGAGTTTGAAATGAGATAAACAGATAACTGGAAACAGCTGTAAGCCAAATTTACTCTAATAAGGGAAAAGTGTGTAATCATCATTATTTATATTTTGGATCAAGGTTCCACTCGGTCTGAGCGTTTTGTCTTTCTTCCTTCTCGGCCCTTTTCTAGAGGCTCTGGAAAAAACATCATAGTCATCATGATAATCATTGCACGTACTCCTTTATCTAAGCCAGAAATAACTGCCATCACCACACTTTCAGTCTATTGCTTCACTTATGCTATTTAGAAATTGCGAGGTAGACATATTTTGTGCTTACTTTAAATACTTTTGCTTCTTGTGTTAATCTTGTAACGAGACGATATGTATCAATCTTCTTCGAGATATCTTTACCACTAGCAAATCTAGAAAAGATAAGAAAGGAATAAAGTTTGAAGTAATGTCAAATCTATATTATTCTTTTACATTTTTACTTGTCTCTGTTGCTGGATTCCATACATTTTTGGACACTGTCTATAAGAATTTTGAATTTATTATTCATTCAGATTAAATCTGCTACACGCAATACCGTCTTCAACTATTGGCACATTGGGTAATCACTCAGATCGAGGGACCCAGTTCTAATCTATTTATGCCATGGCTTAATTTTTTTACGTGTTTCAGTCATTAGACTGCGGCCATGCTGGAACACCACCTTGAATTCTTAGTCGAAAGAATCGGCCCAGTTTTTATTTTTTAAACCAGGTGCTTATTCCATCGTTTCTTTTGCCGAACCGCTAAGTTACAGGGATGCAAACGTACCAACACCATTTGTCAAGCGTGGTGGGGAGTACTAACACAGACAGAAAGACACGCACACATACATGCATACATACATACATGCATGCATACATACATAATACATACATAATACATGCATATATATATGTATGTATGTGTATATATATATATATATATATATATATATATATATATATATATATACACATGTGTATACATATATATATAGTTTATAGATGAGACTCAGTCATTCTCTGTATAGAATACACCTAGTAATACTCTACTCAAGAGGTTTAAACTTGAGAGACTACAGGAGTAAATGTAAGGATAAGCAAGTTAGGCAGGTCGATATACAAAGAATATTTAATACATTAAATAGAGATCCCTAGGTGGGATTGGGATATTCTTTGTAGACGTGACCAAGAATTGCTTATCCACGAGTGTTATCCATAAATAGAGCTCAGCCGGATGTTCTTTCAGTTTCCGTCTACCAAATCCAATCACAAGGCTTTGGTCTTCTCCAGGCTATAATAGAAAACACTTACCGAAGGTGCCACGTAGTGGGACTAAACCCGGAACCATGTGGTTGAAAAGCAAGCTTCTTACCACACTGCCAATAAATAATTATATAGAACCTAGAGCAGTTTTTCTCGACTATTTTTTGCCCCTATGAATCCCTTTGATTCCCATTTTACTATACTGGACCCCCATAGCCATTCGATGTTTAAAATCCCCTATTATATTTTCATAATTAAATCTTATTAGTAATTGTATGCAAAAAAAATTGTTAAAATATTTTGTGTATTGTAGAAATATAACCAATTTATTGCAGTTTTAACGACAAGATCTTATATGGATCACCAAGGGACACGTGGACCCCGATTGACATCCACTCTGGCGTAGAGTATTGAATTACATGGAGGCCTATAATGAACCGGGTTTGGGACCACACTGAAATTACAACAAATGCATTTTTAAATACTTTTAAAATTCCAGTCCCATGATGCATTACGCGAATTGAAATATCTTGACAACCACTTTGTTGGCCGCGTATTATATATATATATATATATATATATATATATATATATATATATATATATATATATATATATATATATATATATAACTCATACGGTATTGTCTGTTAAAGGCTTTGATATAAGAACACTTTCTGTATTGTACTAGTCAGTGGGCTTCAGGCCGGAAACGCATGTACGCAAAACGATCGACTTAACCGATTTGAAATGTTTTACTATATTGATATCTATAGCCATTTACGAAAAATCATTTTGGTTATATGCCGAGATCTACCATGGTATATTACCAAGAATTATTGAGTGTAAGAGGAAGCCTCTAGATATAGCAAACACATTTCTCCTTCAAATCACACCAGCGTTTCAATTAAGGCTGAATACATTAGGCCTTGTAGTGTATGTATCAAAAATGACTGATAAAACTGGAACATCTTCCATCATGGGTCCCGGGCTGACCTCGTGACAAACAACAATCACAACAAGTGGAACACTATTAGTTCACAATCTCAGTTAGACATAGACATAAAAATCTCTCTAACGAAAATACGTTTGTATTCCAGTCGATCATAGTAGTTACGTCCCCTTATACACGGTTTGACTTGTCCACGTCACTTGACGGGGTCTCAGCAATAACTATCAAATTACTGGTGGCAATATAATCGATTAAAACAACCTTCAGTGCTGTTTGTTTTAGTATTGCTGCTGTCCAATGACTGAAACTAATAAAATTGTAAAACAATTTATTGGTAGATTTATATATCAATAAAAACATTGATTCAACTTACACGAAGGGAAGTATTGGTTTCTCCACAAATACTCCCGCTCCGACTCGGAAACTCCCCGTCATATTTCGCAGGCTTTCCACTGGTGAAAAACAATGGATTATTTCTTACATAAGAAAATGGTAATATATGTATTGAGACGGAAGACGGTGACTACTTAATCAACACTATAAACATACTGAGATTATTGAGATGCGGTAAACGTTAATAAAATAACAATGCATAAGTTTAACGAAGGCTGATTATTTCTTTTCTTTGAGAAATTGTTTCATGCACGCTAGTCTCGATTAATTGAAACTGAGAATAGGCAAGATAATGAAGATTTTTACAACCTTTTTCTGAAAATAAACAATAAAAAACTTCAGTGTCTATTAGATATTGTCTAATTGAAAAGCTTGTAGTATATTTCTTATCAAAGGCGGCGAGCTGGCAGAAACGTTAGCACGCCGGGCGTACTGGGGTCGATCTAATCGACTGCCCCTCCCCCACCCCCAAAAGATTTCGGGCATTGTGCCTCGAGTAGAAAAGAATATTTTTTAAAGGGGCGACGAGCTGGCAGAATCGTTAGCACGTCTGGTGATATGGTTAGCGGTATTTCGTCTGCCGTTACGCTCTGAGTTCAAATTCCGCCGAGGTCGACTTTGCCTTTCATCCTTTCGGGGTCGATTAAATAAGTACCAGTTACGCACTGAGTCGAGGTAATCGACTTAAATCCCTTTGTCTGTCCTAGTTTGTCCCTTCTATGTTTAGCCTGTGGGCCTGTGGGCAATAAAGAAATAAATATATTCTTATTTGTATGGTAGTAACGTAATAACCTAGCAACAGTGGCAGAATTCTGGTCAAGCAGCTTTGTGGTATCTAGTTACGGCCCTTTATATTCTCTGTTTAAATTCCACCTCTGGTAGAGTTTATGCTTTATTATTTCGAGGTCGTCGTATAAAATTATAACGAAATAGTGGAGACGATTATATCTCCTATATTTCTGTCGTACACCTTCCTATTCCCATGTGTCGCTGTTAAAATTCAATGTTGTTACATTTTATAGCCTCCTCTTTTTTCATAGTAATTGTTTCAAATTTTGGAAGAATGTCAGTAATTTCTTAGGTGGGAGGGGGTTAGTCGGTTATAAGGTATTTGAGAGGTGCTTTATTTTATCGTCGGTGAAAGAATAAGAAACAGAGCTGTCTTTGGTGGGATTTGTAATCAATACGTAAAGAGCGGTAAGAAATTCCGCAAAGTTAAACTCGGCAGTATTTGGGGTCAGAGTGCAGACTGCCAATTTGTCATTTCCGTTATATAAACTGAATAATTCTTTATTCTGTAGGCTTGAAATTTTGGAGACGGGGCCTGTCGATTACTTCGACCCCAAAGCTCGACTGGTAGATCTTTTATTGTCCCCGAAAGGGATGAAAGGCTCAGTTAACTTCGGCGGAACTTGAACTTAGAGCGTACTTTTTCCACGTACATACAAATAGAATATTTTAAGGGTGGTGTCTCCACCAACCATACCCGTTTGGTTATTATATTTTCACCAAGTTCTTCTATGGACTCCCAGCAGCTTTCCTCACGTATCAAAATGCATTTTTCAGCACGTTTCTCTGGCATTTTCACTTTTATTATTTTGTCTAACCTCTCAACTTTTCTCTCCATCTGCTCGCAATTCTCGTATTTTATCAAAAGCCCCATGTATTTCACATCTTTATCCGTTCTCTCCTCCTCTTCTTGTACATTATTAGTTTCTGGCTTTTTTTATCTCTTTTTTGTTTTCTGTTGACCGTTCCTTTGACTTATTTTTCCTTCGCTTTTTAGGGTTAGTAGCTCCATTTTCGTTCTTCTCCTTTGTTTTCTCTGTTTCACACTTCTGTCTCTCTTTTATTTCCTCAGTGTGGTCTACAATTCTTTCCTCCTCTGTTTGTGCTTTCTCTTGTTGTGGCTGTGTGAACTCATATAGAGGGCATTTGGTCTTCATATGACGTCTCTCCCCACATATATAACAATTTGGTTTTCTTCCCTCGACTACGACATTTAACGTTTTCTCGTCCTCCACTTCCATCTGGTAGGGAATTCTTTCTATGTCCTCGAATGTGGCAAAAAGCCACATTTCGAGTCCAAATCCCCACCATTTGCACACTTTTGTTTTCGCCACTGGTCCCAATTCCGGCTCCTCCTTGGTTGCAGCCAGCACTATTGCAACCAACCACTCTGGTTTAATTTCTGGTGTAACTCTGGGAATACGTATTTTCACACTTCTTCTTCCTCTATAGCTTGGTAGCAATGCTATTTTCTCACTTCTTAATATGTTGGTTGCATGCTTGGTTGCCTCTTCTATAGTGGCGAACCTCACCTCAACCGTACCGAACTTTCTTCCTCTGTTGATGTACGTGGCTTCATTGACAATTTCACCCAGGCACTTCTCGATTTCCTCTTCCGTCACCATTTCAATTTTACCGGTTTCGACAGCCTGTGTACGATACACTACTGTCCTCAGAATCTTATTTTCTTTAGTCTCTTTTGGGGGACACAATTTGTATGAGTCTCCCTCAACTTCTATCAAATTCCTGCTTCTGGTCACCTCCTCCATATCCAACTTGATTAACTTGGTTTCCAGCGGCGCTGGCTTCCTCACCGCAGTGGCTTTGGCGTAGCTCTCCATACTGGAGACACTACCACTTGCCATAGCTGGGAAAAATGCAGCAACTCGCGTGAAATACAACCGTAATAATTCCACAAAAATCACAATTATTCACCAAGACAGTCTTCACAAAGTAACACAACAGTATTCACAATAATTCACGGAGCCGTTATACCACGAAGCATTTCGACCGGCGTGCTAACGACTCTGCCAGCTGGCCGCCTTGAAGTAACTAAATATTGCAAATCATTTTGGTTGTCACTCTACCGTTTCTGCCATCCGCCTCTGTTGGGTACATAATTAAAAACATGATTTCTCATATCCGTTGAACGACCACAGCCTCGAGGAAAGGGATATAGTCGATCACAATGTTGATACCAGTGCTTCACTGCTATTTACTTTATGAATCCTAGAAAGATGAAACATAAAGTAAACGCCGGAAGAATTTGAATTTTAAACAATGCGCCTTAAAATACACAACAACATTTTCTCTGTCGCTCTAAAAATACAATAAATATTATTTATACCTGAGCACGAAGTTCCAATTTTTTCAAGTGACTTACCGGGTAGTATTTATTTTAATCGTGAGAATAAATGGCAAAGTCTAATTCAGCAGGATTAAACTCAATAATACATAATTAAATCGATATAGCAGTTTTCTTCTGCGGTACTCCAAAATTCAATAGTTATTGAAAAATATATATGCTTACCAAGGTGTATCGAGACATTTGCTAACTCGGCAATGTATTTTTCCATTGTTTTTGATATATCGATAAGGAAAAACATATCCACGGCAGAATCTTTGGTTTGGTAAAACTTAAATGGAATTTCCACTGTTTGATCTAAAAAGCGATATGTATATATTAAATTCAAACAGATATATATATATATATATATATATATATATATATATATATATATATATATATAAGCATCGGGTGTGTGTTGCGTACCGTTACGTAATAACTGAAAAATGCATTGTAAATAAACGACAAATACATAACGTATATATATAAGACACAGAGGGTCCCTAATTCTTCATCAGTTATCAACCAAAATGGTAATACTCAGTTTCGCACCATTGGTGATATATACCAGAGGATGCCGAAAAGTAATCGGGGACGTTCTCTGTGGGACAGGCCTGTTGCAGTTTAGGTTTCTACCGCTAGAGACCACTTTGTGCAACCCTCGACCATCAGTCTACCGACAGGCGTTTTTCTTGACTGAAACGAAGAAACAGCGTGCTCCCATGAAATTCTGTTTTCTGCTGGGGAAAATGTCGACCGAAACAGTTGTTATGCTTCAAACAGCTTACAAGGAAACTACCATGAGCAAAACACAAGTTTAATAGTGGTTTTCATGCTTTAGAAATGGTCACTTGTCGCTTGGGAACCAACCTCGTTCAGGGCGACTGTCGACCTCCCGAACGAATGAAAACATCACGAAAATTAATGAACTGATCTTGGAGGACCATCACCGAACAATTGACAAACTTGTTGATATAGCTGGTATATCCTGGAGCCCAAGCCAACAACTTTTGAGCGAGGAATTGCGAATGAAGATAGTTGCAGCAAAATTTGTGCTTCTCTTGCTCACGGAAGATTAGAAGCAGTCACGAGTGAATGCGTGTCGTGTACTAAAAGACCAGTTGGAAGTTAATCCGGACTTTTTTGCGAAGGTCGTCACTAGTGACGAAAGCTTGCGGTATGGAATTTGCAAATGTAAAAGAATGAAGCAAAAATTGACGGAGGTATTAAAAGATATCACTTTGCAAGAGTTCCAGCACTGTTTCGAAAAGTGGAAAACGCGTCTGGACTGATGCATTGCTTCTAATGGAGAATATTTCGAAGATGATAAAAGTGTAAACATGTAAAACTAAGTAGATAAAATTCCGGCACAATTCCAGTCTCTTTTGGGTACCCTTTCGTATTTATCCAAAAGGGTGCTAAAAAGTTCCTGAATTTAAGGGTGTCGCGAAAGGCCTGGCTGGAGGCCCAACCTTGCAGGGTTTAGAAAAGCTGAAGGACTGCTGAATTAAGTGTGTGAATTAAGTGTATTTCCTTTTACCAAAAGCCAGGAATTGTTCAGTGCTCCCTCGTATATGTCACCCACCCACACGCACACATATAGAAACAGAGAGATAGAGATTCTACTGGTTTCAAATTTTGGCACAAGGCTAACAATTACGGGGGATGGGGTAAGTCAATTACACCAATCCCAGTGCTTAACTGGTACTTATTTCATCGACTCCAAAAGGATGAAAAGCAAAGTCAACCTCTGCAGAATTTGAACTCAGAACGTAAAGACAGACGAACTGCAGCTAAGCATTTTCTATCAGTTCGCTGCCTTAGATAGATAGATAGATCACGTTTACTCTAATAATAGTAAAATGGTCAAAGTTTGGTGTTGCTTGAGCGTATTCGGCGTAAAATATTTCAGAAACAGATCACACGTTGAAGTAATATTATACCCCGCACACTACTTTGGGCAAGTGTCTTCGATACCCACTGACTGAGAATAGTGAGTGAAATTTAGTAAGGGGATCAGTGCAGAAACCCGTAAACACACACACACACACACACACAGAGTATATATATGTTCTTTTATTCTTTTACTTGCTTCAGTCATTAGGCTGTAGTGATGCTGGGGCACCGCTTTATATATATATATATATATATATATATATATATATATATATATATATATATATATATATATATATATATATATATATATATATATATATATATATATATATATATATATATATATATATATATATATATATATATATATATATATGTATGTATGTATGTATGTATGTATGTATGTATGTATGTATGGTGGCCGTGTGGTAAGCAGCTTGCTTACCAACCACATGGTTCCGGGTGCATTCCCACTGCGTGGCACCTTCGGCAAGTGTCTTCTACTATATCCTCGGGCCGGCCAAAGCCTTGTGAATGAATTTGGCAGACGGAAACTGACAGAAGCCCGTCGGATATATATATAGTCGACTGGAACAACGTGAAGTGAAATGTTTTGCTCAAGAACACAATGCGTCGCCCGGTCCAGGAATCAAAACCACAATATTACGATCATGGTGCTGATACCCTAACAACTAGGCCACGCACCTCCACACACACACACACACACACACACACACACACATATATATATATATATATATGTGTGTGTGTGTGTGTGTGTGTGTGTGTGTGTGTGTGTGTGTGTGCATGTATATATCTTTAGGGCAGCATGAGAGATTCTGTACAATTTCCAACTACTAAATTTCTCTTAAAATTCATTGGTCAACTTGAAGCAACAGTAGAAGACACTTATCCAAAGTGGGGCGCTGTTGGTTTGAACTCGGTGCCATTTGATAGGTAATGTCTGTGCTGATATCTTTAAATGAAGGTATACTTACGAGGTCGTATTCGGAGGTGAATTTTCTGTGGCTGCATAACCACTGCTTTCTCAGTCGTTGAACCGTCTCTGACTCTTTCGTCCTAGTGTAACAACGATTATGCATATGAATATACATTTAACTCTTTAGCCTTCAGATTACTCTGTCAACTGTAATGCTTATTTACTCATATGTTTTGAATTTATTATTCGTTATCTTGTAGCTTAGAGATTTCCACGATGCGTTTGCTTAGTTTTAGAATGGCATTGTAGGGCTGGTGGGAGACGCTGAATGCTAAAGGGTTACAATATAATGTTCATGTTACAACACGTGTTCAAAATACTTCAAAAGAGCCGATGATTTCTCTACTTGGTCACGCGAGCTTTTAGATATCCAAGTTAAATGTTCCTAAAAATGAGACCTATTAGAGTGATCATCGCTGAAACGCTTATTATTTTATATCTTTGTAATCAGAACCGACTTGGGTCCATACAACATCAACTTAAAATTTTATCACTAAATATTTAAGGTGTATATAATTACTGTGTAGTTGTGGATCTTTAACCACAGGCCAGCCCTGATCTAGTAAACCCCTGATGTTTAAGATGTGACCAGCCTGATCATATTTTATTTCAGGGACTACATTGCGTATTGTTTTGTCTGTTTATAAATGAGGTGGATTTTGGCTACTTTTTGTAACATGTCGAGCGATATCGTAAAGTTTTTTTTTCTTGTTGGTTAATTCTATAGTTTTATGCATTTGTACAATTCAGTAGCTATATGGTAATTAAAGTGGAGGCGCAATGGCCCAGTGGTTAGGGCAGCGGACTCGCGGTCATAGGATCGCGGTTTCGATTCCCAGAACCGGGCGTTGTAAGTGTTTATTGAGCGAAAACACCTAAAGCTCCACGAGGCTCCGGCAGGGGATGGTGGCGAACCCTGCTGTACTCTTCCACCACAACTTTCTCTCACTCTTACTTCCTGTTTCTGTTGTGCCTGTAATTCAAAGGGTCAGCCTTGTCTCACTGTGTCACGCTGAATATCTCCGAGAACTACATTAAGGGTACACGCGTCTGTAGAGTGCTCAGCCACTTGCACGTTAATTTCACGAGCAGGCTGTTCCGTTGATTGGATCAACTGGAACCTTCGACGTCGTAATCGACGGAGTGCCAACAACAACAACAACAACAACATGGTAATTAAAGTATAGAAGATTTGGTTGGCCCAAATGTTATAAGACAAAACACTTGCCAAAGGTGCTACGTTGCGGGAATGAACCCCGAAAACATGTCGTTGGGAAGAAAACTTCTTACTACACAGCCACAAAAGAAAGAAAAAATAGTAGGGCACTTTTAAAGTTTTGCAAAAGGAAAATTCAAAAGCCCAAGATTATTTCTCTGTTAACAAGCTCACAGGCTAATCACGAGACCAGCGCCTGTTCTGACAATATTTTTTCTACATATCTCTGTAGAACTATTCCAATCAAAACTTACAAGCCAACAATTGATATATATATATATATATATATATATATATATATATATATATATACCAAGCTTCATAACACTTGATATAATTCATCCACGTACACGTTTCAATCCTATGTCACACTTGCACTCTGTAACCTACTACGATTCGTCAAGCCACAAGTGGATGCTTAATTGCTTAATTTATATATCTTTGTCATTCTTATTCCGATAGATTTGGAGCAAAGCCTAGGCCTTTTGGGATAAAAATAAATGATTCATTGCAAACAAATAAAAAGTATGGGATCCTTTCATTTTTATACAAATTTTTGCTTATCCATGATTATAGCCAGCAGCCTCCACGATACTTGTGTGTATGTATGTATGAGTGTTTAACTGTGCGTATGTGTTCCGTTGTGTACTGTAACTTAGCAGTTTGACAAAGATTGTCCATAAAATACATATTAGAATGGGGGAAAAAGCATCGGATGGGCGATGCATACCCTGCGCGCACACACGGATAAAATAAAATTTAATTTAGTTAATATATTCTCAGACGAATTCATATTTCAACAAAATTTACATCAAGAGTTATTTCCCCTGTTTATCATTTTTGCATATGTAACAAAGAAAAAAAAACATTTTGATTCACTCGTCCGCCAGTTTTGAAGATAATCAAACCAAAATAATGAGTTCGAGCCACTCGCCCAATGTGTATTTCTACCAAATTTGGTGAAAATCCGTTCAGTCGTTTTCCAGTAATTTTGCAAACACACAGACTAAGACGAGAGACTACAAACAAAGAGACAGACAAACAGAAAAAGATTTCGCTCACGCGCGCAGGGTAATAAAATAAATAATAAAGCCAACATGGTCGAGTAAACATTGAAAGATCCTACACCAGTTTAACGGCATCCAATTAGTAAAACAGTGTAAGAATAAAAAAATATGCAATTAAAATATTTACCTCAATCGATGTAATTTTGTACTGTGGATCATTAAAACCATTGCAACCATTGGCAATATGCTTTTCCTTATGATTGCAACGCATGCTGGCATAATTCTGAAAGAATTAAAGAATGATTTGTTACACATACACGATGCCGTAGTTAAGATATTGGTTAATGCTTACAATATTACCCGGCAACGTAAACAAAAGAAATAGTGCAACGGGTGTAAAAGTGTAGGAAACGAATATGGAAACAAAAATGCGCGCAAAGCAACGGGGGTGGAGAGAGGGCTTCGGAAAATTCACAAGATCCGAGTTTTTCCCTCATAAATTTTACGAAAATGGTTTCTTTTTTTTTAATGAAATTTTATATAAATACATTTCAAACAGCATTGATTACGATTATAAAGAAATTTGTGGGTAAAATCTTTTCTGAGGGGGTGGGGAGAGGACTTCGGAAAATTAACAAGATCCGATATTTTTCCTTCATAACTATTAGGAAAATGGATTTATTGAAAAACGTTTTCTTTTTTTCGCTGAATGAATTACGGTGACTTAATATGCCGAATCTGCAATCTGGGATTAATATATCCAGTGATTTTTAAGAGGTATACAAAAGATATTTTGTTTTAATATTATACTTTTACTTGTTTCACACAAACACTAACTTGGTTTTTATAAGGATTCTTTCTCTCTCCTGTCTAGACTTCGATACCACTAATTTTTATAGCTTCAGCATTTTCACTTATTCTTTTCAAACTTGTCTGAATTTTCAATCTAATGTAATCCACTCTCCAGAAAACGTATTTGTGCAAAATGTTATCTTAGAATATGAGCAAAGAAAGGGGGCTAATGCAGTTTTGCACCTCACCTTTAAAAATGCATTAAAAAAAAATTTCTTGGGGTTCTTAGTTATGGTAAAGGTGTACTTATAAAAATTTAATGAAATTTTAAAGAAAGAAACAGCCCCCGTTTTCCAGACAAAAAAGGGTTTTGTGGCATATTAGGTCACCGTAATCCGTTCGTCGAAAAAAAGAAAAACATTTTCCAAAAATTCCGGTTCCCCACCCCTTTTTTGCGAACAAAAATAAGAGATTTGCGGCACATTAGACATCCGTAATGCATGCCATTTGAAAGGTATTTATATACAATTTCATTAAGAGATTTCCATTTTCCTCAAAGTTACGAGGGAAAAAATCGAATCTTGTGAATATTCCGAAAGTCCTCTTCCCACCCCCTCGGAAAATATTTTCCCCACAAATTTCTTTATAACCGTAATGTATGTCGTTTGAAAAGTATTTATATGGAATTTTATTTAAAAAAAAAAAACAAACATTTTCTTAAAAGTTATGAGGGAAAAACTCGGATCTTGTGAATTTTCCGAAGTCCTCACCCCCACCCCGTTGTTTTACGCGCATTTTTGTTTTCATATTCGTTTCCTACACTTTTTTACACCCGTTGCACCATTTTTTCTTTTCATTTCCGGGTAATATTGTAAATGTTAACGAAGATGTTTAATGTTTCGTTAATCACGTAAATAAATAACATGTCGTCACCAGCGGTATACGAACTCACGACTAGAGTGGTTCGTGCTGAATACTTTATCCGTGTAGCCATAAAACTTGTGGTGAAACTTATGGTCCTATGATGAAAGTCATTCTTGCTCAAAGTAATTAAAGATGACGATTATTTTCGCACGCAGACAAATTTGTATGTATGTGTGTGTGCGTGTGTATGTACGTGTGCCATATGAATGTGTGTGGAAGTGGAGTGTGTGTGCATGTGTGTGTGTGTGTGTGTGTGTGTGTGTGTGTGTGTGACACATTTTTTATTGTTCGGAATAAAGCAGAAGCAGTAGTAGCGACTATATCCTGAAAGAGGCGCAACTAAGTTTCAAGTGGGTGAGAAGGAGAAAAAGAAGAAAAAGAAGGAGAAGAAGAAGAAGGAGGAGAAGAAGAAGAAGAAGAAGAAGAAGAAGAAGAAGAAGAAGAAGAAGAAGAAGAAAAAGAAGAAGAAGAAGAAGAAGAAGAAGAAGACGAAGAAGAAGAAGAAGAAGAAGAAGAAGAAGAAGAAGAAGAAGCAGAAGAAGAAGAAGAAAAAGAAGACGAGGAAGAAGAAGAAGAAGAAGAAGAAGAAGAAGAAGAAGAAGAAGAAGAAGAAGAAGAAGAAGAAGAAGATGATGATGATGATGATGATAATAACTATGATCATTAAGATCCTGATAACTGACAATGTCTCCCCGTGTTAGTAGTACACCAAGATATATTGTATCGTATACTATAAATTATAAGGAAAGAAAAATGATAGAAATCTCGTGTCAAGCCGAAAGAAGAGAACATTCTTGAACTCATGGCCTTATAGCAATTAAATATATTATTATTGTTGTATTTATTTTGGGAACTATTAAACACACTTAATTTGAAGACATACAATGTCGACCACTTAAGGCGGCGAGCTGGCAGAAACGTTAGCACTCCGGGCGAAATTCTTAGCAGTATTTCGTCTGTCTTTACGTTCTGAGTTCAAATTCCGCCGAGTTCGATTTGCCTTTCATCTTTCGGGGTCGATAAATTAAGTACCAGTTGCGTACTGGGGTCAAACTAATCGACTTGCCCCTTCTCCCAAAATTTCGGGCGTCGTGCATAGAGTTGAAAACAATAATGTCAACCAGTTAGTAGTCGATGTTAGTAGTTTGTGTTACTGACTGTGAAGGCGCGTGGCTTAGTTGTTGAGGGATTCGGCGCATGATCGAAAGGTCATTAGTTCGATTCCCGGCAATGTGCTGGGTTCTTGGGTAAGACACTTTATTTCACGTAGCTCCGATCCACTTAGCTACCAACAAGTAGCTGTATCCCAAAGCCCAGCTTTGTCATATTCTGTATCAGGTTGACTCTGCCCGAGAACAACGTTAAGGGTACGCGTGTCTGTGGAGTGCGCAGCTACTTGCACGTTAACTTCATGAGCAGGCTGCTCCGTTGAGCGGATCAACTGGCACCCTCGTCGTCGAAACCGATGGAATGCCAGTGTTACTGAAGATATTGGAATAGAAATGAGAAAGAAAATGGAGATGGGAAGAATGCAAAAGTTAAATTGCTTTAATATAAAAGAGAAGCTTTGTTTTCATTTGCAACTTGAGTTTAGAGAAAAAAAGTTGTATCCATAACGTTTGTAAGCTCCTCTGAGATTGATGGGCTTCATGTCATTGATGATCGGTTTGAACTGTGCCACAGGAAAGACGTGAGCTGAATGAAGATTCTAGAGGCCACTGTTCTGACGGGAATAATGCAGTGACGTGAGGTGGAGTAAAGCTGGGTGGGATGGACATTTGAGTGATAGAGATTGATATCATTTATCCCCGTGGAACTGAGGTTATTGTGGTAGTGATACAAAAGCAAAAAAGTGTACAACTGTGGGCCAGAAACTGGAGGGTGTCGGTTAGTGATTGAATGGGTTTTGGGATAAAGAGCTGGATATCGGTGTGCATAACAGTAGCACCTTATTTATGAGCAGTACCCCATTGTAACCCCTAGGTTGAATCATGTAGAATTTCGTCAGATCTCTGTTTGTTTCTGAAGAGGAGTAGCCCAAATTAAACTGTGACAGCCCCAACTTCTTTCATATTCAGCGTCGCATTTTGCAATGCGTCCATTCTTGTTGATGTGATAACAAAGTACTCCAATTTTTGTGTCATCTCACAAGCCATCGTAGCCCCATGGTTGGGTGGAAATTTACGATCTAATGTAACATGCAAGCCTGTTGCAAGTTGCACACGTCAGCACTCGATTACATCGTCTGATACTTTAAGTAAATTTTATCTCAGATGGGATTTTAACACAGAATATGAAGTACTAGAACAAATACGACAAAGCGTTTCTCCGGCGCTTGCCAAGTAACCATCCGTTATTTTAGTGCGCATATATTGAGATGATATACCATATACAAAAGTGTAAATATAATATAGCTACGATGTACACAGGGAACATGTCGGTATACAATTTATAATTATCGGATTGAAAACTCGGGAAGAAAGTTTGTGTAAAATGTTTAAGGAAGTGTTGGTGTGTAAATACAATATGACGGCAATTGGAGGAGGGACGTTGGATGCTTTTGATAAATTTGAGCAGGTAGATATCAACCGTGGAGAATCAGCGGCGTTTTATGTTTGAATAGGAATGTACCTTCAAAATAACAATAAATCATATTCGATATTTTACATCTAGTACCTATCAGTATATTCATGCGAAAGTACGTATGTACTTAACGAAATGAAAAATACTAAAAGTCAGAGAGAGAGAGAGAGAAAAAGGGAGAGATAAGGAGGAGGAAAGAGCGAGAGCAAACAATCATTGTAATAATTCATTCTGGTATGTAATTACAAATGGTTAGCCGTTGAAACATTATAAGCAAGAATATTTGCTTATAATATTTCACAATGCATAATAAATTCAACATTACAGATACACGTACTAATACAATTTACATATATATATACAAACTTGTATGTATATATATATATAAATGCAAAAAAGGATAAAAATCTTTTACAAGAATTTTATCAGGAAGCGAGTGTGTAAAAAAATTCATAAGGGAAATTTCTATTCCCAAGAATATAATTATTCGTTTATATTTATATTAAGGGGCATTACTACAGTGTGTGGCATTATTCTGTAGTAATGCCCCTTATATAAATATAAACGAATAATGTATGTATGTATATATATATATATATATATATATATATATATATATATATATATATATATATATATATATATATATATATATATATATATATATAATTATAAGTATATATGTATATTATAAATATATATATATACGTACGTATGTGTGTGTGTGTGTGTGTGTGTGTGTGTGTGTGTGTGTGTGTGTGTGTGTGTATGTGTGTGTATATACTTTATTTGTGGGTTAATGAGGCACCCAATCGTTTCATGTGGAGAGATCTTCAAGTTGTTCAAGCGAGCTACATGGAAGTGGGAGGTTGGTAGTCATCTAAAATGGAGACAAATGCCAACCTCCTATGTGGCTCACTTAAACAATTGTGAAGAGCTCTTCGCATGAAACGATTAGGTACCTTGTCAACCCACAAATAAATATATTCATCCACCAATATGGTATTGAGCACTCATTCTCACCTCGGAGCAGAGACAGCATCTCCTGTAAATTATATTGTATGGTTTTGTATACCTTATTATGGACCAATTAATGCTGTACTTCGTTTTATCCTCCTTCAGTAGCCATACAAAATCTGCCAAAGATGTTGAATGTCTTCTTGATTGTCTTAAAGCTGGCAACTGGGTTACGATAACGATTCTTAAATGAAGCAGCCGTCTGCCCAATGTAAACACAGGGCCCTGCCCTTCTGTGCACGGTACATTTATATACAAGATTTCTACTCATAAAGAGATTCATCAAAGGACATTTTGATTTATCTCTGCATGAGTATTTATCGTATTTATTTGTACATAAGGCAGTCCTGACTCAATTAACAGGCGTTGTTACCATGTTTCCTGTATTATGAGTATTTCTACTACTACTACAAATTGGTCGTAGTTGATGCTTATCAATGCGGTTTACACCTCCTTGGTTGGTATTTAGATGCAAATGTTCGCTAGATCCAGTAGGTGAGTTATTAAACCTTTGCAGCATTTTGTTATTGTTTATGTGGTGCATAACCTGCTCTAAATTAGCAGAGTTGGCGTAGGATATCTTCACGGTGTGTCGATTAAAAATGGCAGGACACCGATTAGATTTAGGAAAACACTTGTCCAAAGCAGCAAAACATTTTCCAGCGATCTTGGTTGAAACATGCAAACCGAAAATTGTGTTGGACCAGAGGACATCCTGATTCCTATATCTGTTGTTAGGTTTATTTGATCGAATGTGTTGTACAGAATTGGAACAAGCAGTTGAATTATTATATCGCGTGTGTCTATGAGTTTTCGTTGGTAGTTCATTGGTATGACCAATTCTTTCTAGCCTGTATTCTTTATCCGAGTGAGTTCTCAAACGGTAACGTTTGAGGTGGTATACGATGTGCATCGCAGTTGTAGGAATTACCAGTGTTGTTTATGCCTGCTTCTTGTTGAATTTTTTCACGGTACCCAGCCCTAGCTAGAGCCTCATTATAATAAGATGCATGAGGTTCGAAAATTTTATTGCAAGCAGATAATCTAGGGATTCTGGTAGAAATATTCTTAGCTGGTCCCCGTATAATCGAGGGTGGATGGTTGGATGCTACGTTAATGTACTTAATATGATCATTTGGCTTATGAAATGGTTCAAATAATCCAGTATCAAGACAGAAGGTAGCGTCAAGAAAATTCACTCTACGATAATTTTTACCTATAGTAATGTTTAGTCCTAAATTTTGATAAGTCTAAATAAATTTTTCCTTTGCCTTTCTAACTGTACTCTCTAGAAAAAATAAGGCGTCATCCCTATTTAGACCCCCTGTTACTTCCGGAAAGGAAGACTGGATTAATGAAGGGATATATACTCCAGCTAAGTTTCTGGCTTGAGCAGAGTTATGTGAGCCCATTGCTATATCAAATGCATTTTCTCTATCTAATCTACTCCATAATCTACCAACAACATCTACTAGTATGGCTCGCGCGGCAAGTATATCTATTTCGCGTCGCAACAAATCGGAATTTATCGTGCTAAAAATCAGGGCTTGATTAAGAACGATCGGGTTGATGGTGGCATAGTAGCTCTCTATACCTAGTTGCAAGAATTTACTAGTTTTACTAATTTCTAGAAGCTTGAACCATCCAACTACCTCTTGCGTATCAGACCAGAGGGCTAATCTAATTTTAGACTTATGTCTGTCTGTCTGTCTGTCTGTCTGTCTGTCTGTCTGTCTGTCTGTCTGTCTCCCCCCTCTCTCTCTCTCTCTATATATATATATATATATATTGCACTCTCTCTCTCACTCTCTCTCCGTTTTCCTATTTATTTATTTTGCTTACCGTAGCACTCAGATTTTCAGGTTGAACAAGTCATATCACTCTGGAAAGGCATGCAACGGTCATGACCCACTCCTGTCTCACTAATACATACAAAATATACGTTGACATCTACTGACGTACATTAATATACACTTACCTCTTTTGTACACCAAAAGCACTGTGGTGACGCTGTAATGCATTTCCTACATGATTCTTGATGCTCGCAAATATGCTTAAAATCAGCGGTATCACCTGCAATATTTAACAACAAAATATATTTATATATCACTATGTGAATTTTCGTGATGTTTTCATTTGTATGGGAAGTCGACGGTCACCCTGAACGAGGTTTGTCTTCAAGCGGCAAGTGACCAATCCTAAAGCGTAAAAATCACTCATAAATTTGTGTTTTGCTCACGGCAGCGTCCTTGTAAGCTGTTTGAAGCATGACAACTGTTTCGGTGACCGTTTTCCCCTGCAGAAAATAGAATTTTACGGAAGCACGCTGTCCCTTAGTTTAAGCCATCGCAAAAATCGACGAACAAGGAAGAAGCACTTCAAAAGAAAGATGCCCCATGTGGCAGTACGTCCCAAGGACACGACACCGGTCGGTAGACTGATGGCTGAGGATCGCATCATGTGGTTTCTAGCGGCGGAAGCCTGAACTACAATGGGCTTGTTCCACAGAGAACGTTTCCGATTACTCCTCGTATATAAATATACATCAGCGTGTGTGTGTTTGTGTGTGTGTGTGTGTGTGTGTGTCGTTTATAACATATACCTACATCACTCAATGTTTGACAGACGTTAATTAAGCTTTGTCATTTAGATGCTCCGGTGCTATGTGGCGACGAAGTGAAGATGACCTGTTTGATCCATCTATGAAGGGCTGCCATTTTCTTTTTAAGTGGCAGATCTCTCTGGGTTATTCACTCTAGATACCCTTAATTTGTTCGTATATGCTTTCAGCACAAGTTTGTAAAAATATGAAACAACATTCCAGCAAAGGTTAGATGCAACATAAGGGTGAAAAGTTACGTCTACATATGTTAGTTTAATTTGCAAATCTTATGAATAGAAAGTCCAACATTTGAAAATAGTCTCAGTAGTTATTGATTTCAAATTTTGGCACAAGGCCAGCAATTTCGGAAGTAGTGTAAGTCGATTACAACGACTCCAGTGTTCAACCGGTACTTATTTTATCCACCTCGATTGTATGAAAGGCAAAGTCGACATTTGAGCAAATGCCTGCGGCATTTGAACTCAGAACGTGAAGTCAGAAGAAATGTCGTTAAGCCTTTTTCCCGGTGCAGTAACGATTCTGTTAGCTCAACACCTTAGGCACTATAATTATTTGAAAGAGAAACTGGAAAACGTTTTTACATCAGTGTTTTATTTTATGAAGTGAAAATCATGAACGAGTGAATGCAGTAAACGATTTCATTGACAGTATAAACGCTCGCTTCTAGTTTTCTATCGAGTACAGCGAAGTAGACTTTTTTCTCGGATAGATAAGTGATTAAAAGGGACTAGAAATCAAAAACTACAACTAATATACATTCTTAATTTACAGGCTTATGAAAATAGCATTTTTATATTGTCTTTCGAAGCATACCCAAGTTAACATTCCATACAGCGAAGAGACTGTGCACAATAATTTTGAATCCGTCAACACTCAATTATAGACGAGATGAAATAAAGGAAATACCAAAAGAAAATACTCTTTGGATTAAATCAATAACCACATTAAAACACCGAATTAAACTGCCATTGGGAAACTTCATAAAAGAGAATGCAATTGTGAAGAGAATATATTAGCGTTTCTCTGTATTTTTAATCCAAAGAATATCGAAGTCTTTGTAAGCGTTCATAGAAACCTACTTAAAAGTCGTGAAAAGTTTCATCCAATCGTTAAAAGACAAATGCAAACTAGATACAACCTGACTATGTAGTATTACGCATTAATAGAGTATTTATTTATTAATTAGTAAATTCTGAATTTGATTTCAAGTAAGGATTTAATCTAAAAATGAAAAATGACTTTTCATGTTACTTCAACAATTTAATCTTTTATCTCTTATCTCTTACATGTTCCAATCATTGGACTGCAGCCATGCTGGGGCACCACATTGAAGGGTTTTAGTCGAACAAGCCAGCCTTAGTATTTATGTTCCGTGGATTTATTTTGTAAGTTTTGTACTTATTCTATTGATAAAGGACTGAATAAAAAGAACACAACAAACGGAAAAATTTAACAAAAACATAACAAACGGAACATTAGACAAAACCAAAGGACACGGAAATTTCGCAGTTGATTCTTCATCAGTCAGTATCCAATACATTCTAATGGTTTCGCTCTTTTAACATTGATAAGGAGGGAGAGGGAGAGAGAGAGAGAAGATAGATACGTACGTACATACATACGTATATATATATATATATATATATATAAATATACATACATATATAAACACATTCATACACATAAGCGTGTGTATATATATATATATATATATATATATTTATTTATTTATACTTTGAGCATTTACACACATACATGTGTAAATATTCAATGTATATTACTACCAGCATAGAAAACATTCCAAAGGAAATGTTGAAGTGTTAACAACGAATTTCTGTTAGATAAATAAATATACATAAATACATATTCCAAGATGGCAGAAAAAGACATGCAAATATTGAAATTATATGAATTTGTTATTAAAAGGATTGTGCCATGATTCCAAGTTAATAAAATTCCTTTAGGCTGTGGAGAATACTGACTTTAAGAAAATTGTTTTTAAAGGTTATGAGAATATGGAAAATAAATTTGAGCTGTTCTGAAAAAGTTAAAAGTTATAGATCAACGAAGGATCTCTCAGGGTGATTGCTTATCTTCTTCGCTTTTTGCAATGTATATTATACTTTTAGGAGTTCAACAAAGGATGTTAAGAAATTAAAGACCAGCATCGTAAAGTAAATAGCTTACCTTTAAGGGATAAATTGAAACTGTTCATAAAGAATGAACATCAAATGGATGTTTTAGTAGAAACACGACTTGGCTTTAGAGAAAATATTAAAATAGGGGGTGGGATTTAATAATGTAAAGTTTTAATAATAAATATAAGATGAAAGCAGGTGGAATATAACGGATAGATTTACGAGGTAAAAATAATAATAAACAGGGCAGATACAGAAGTTTATAAATGCTTAACTGATCTAAATGAGATAAGCGAAACTTAATATGTCGGAATATTTGGTATAGGATTCCTTCAGAAAGTTAACGCCGGTGCTTACTTGCTATTAACGTATGATCCTTATGTATTGTAAGGTATAGGATAGACATGGGGAAATGGAATAAAGAGAGGTTCAGTTTACGTAATAACACTCGAAAAGCAATGGTGATATATTAAATATATCACTGTTCAAGTCCGAAAACGATATTAAAATCTACATAGCTCTTAAAATAAGAAGAAACAGAATTAATTATACGTGAAGGATATATAGAAAGAAAAAAGAAAAAAAGGGTTACCCTGGTATATACGTAATGCTATATAGAACCACTGTTAGAAAAGATTCGGAAAGCTATAATAGTTAAAGCTTACGAATTTATGGTATCCTGTTAATTCAAGAGGAGAGATCTTTAAAAATCAGAATACACTTAGCAAGCAAACATGTGTGAACAGTTCGATAGGGCAGCGGAAGAATGTGTAGAGATGAATAAGAAACCTAGACATAAATCCTGAGAATATAGCAATGTTCTGCAGAGCAGAGAACAGGCTCTAAGAACACTTCAAATCACATGAAATTTCATTAACACGAAACTCTTAGACATGTATGTAGAATGGTTAGCAAAGAATGGAGAAAGTTAACTGTTTTTGTTTTTGCTGCTTTTGGTGCTTTTGTTTTGTTGCTGCTTAGCTTTCAAATCGCGAATAAGCGGGCCAACCTATGATCAAAACCATTCCAGCCGTGATCATCCTTTTCTCTGTACACCCAGGACTGTATTATCCAAAAATACAAAAATACGGTAAAAACGCTAAGCTATTATTTAAAGGAAATTCAGCACATATTTCTAGTAAATCGTGTTTCCACATAATGGCTCCCTGGTTGACTTAGTGAAAGGAGATTTGCTAAGGGAAAGTTGTAAATTATTTCAGAAGGAATATAAGAAAATGAATAAGGTATTGTCAACTTGGAATTCAATGGAAAGCATGGGCCAGAAAGGAAAGACAGGTAGGAACAGCAGCAGGCTACTATGGTACAACATAAAGGCATACAATCCTACGTTATCCAATGCTACGTTAAGACGAAGAGTAAGAGATTTAATGTTTTCTTAATATTTCAGGTCATCCCATAAGTAATGTTCGAAATATCATATATGTTATTTCTATCAAATTATACAGTATTCTAAAATGTGATATTGATTGATACTCAAACGAATTTGGAAACATTTAACTTAATATGATTTCTTTAAACAGAATGATTTGACTAAATTAATTACTAATATTAAGCCCTCAAAGATGGATATATCGAAGGAGTATTTAGGACACTTAATGCTTCATGAGTTCAAAAAGGGAAGCAGTGCAGCAGAAGCAACCGGTAATATCCATTTTGTTTATGGGGGAAGAGTGCTTGAACGGAAGAAGTTGCAGAAGATAGTTTGTAAAGATCAAACATGGTGATTTCAGCCTAAGAGAGAGGCCACGAATAGAACGCCCTGTTTGAATTTGATGATGAGCTTCTTTTGTCAGAGCCTGAGAAGGATAATGCTGTGTAAGCTGAAGAATTGGTAACCACGCTCAATTCAAGACATTCAATTGTTCACCGTCATCTTCAACACCTTGGAAAGGCACCCAAACACGGGTATTGGGTTCCCTAGGATTTGACATAAGCCAACCGAAAATCACGAATGGATATCTGCTCATCTCTTTACTCTCGTGAACGTATCTCATGATTTTTGGACAGATTAGTAACTGGTGAAGAAAAAATATATTTTATGAAAATGCTAAGTGATGCAGGCAATGGCTTAGTTGTGGAGAACAGGCTAAACGACAATCCAAAAAGGCTTCCATGCAAAAAAGGCTTTTCTCACTGATTGATGGTATTGCATTGGAGTCATCCACTTTGAGTTGCTACCAACTAATGGAACAATTACTGGTTACACCTGTTACTAACAATTAGAGCGTTTGGACACTGCTTTGAAGATGAATGGCCTGCCTCGGCGAATCGTGTGGGAGTGGCGTTTCATTATAATGCAAGGTGCTACACTGCAAAGATTACATTAGAAAAAAATCGAAGAACTTGGCTGGGAAATAATCCGTCCCCGACCTTATTATCCGGACCGCGCTCCTTCTCATTACCATTTGTTTAGAAGCTTACTGAATCATTTAGATGGATTAGTACTCTGAGGCCCCAAAGAGGTCGAAACTGACCCCTTTTCTTTCTTCTCATCAAAACCAAATTTGCGAATTGAATTTTAAAAAACTGATGAGTGGAAGGAAGGAAGTCATAGATAATGATGAGAATTATATACAGAATTAAATTTTGGTAAAATGTAAAATTAGATCACTCTTTCCGTACTCAAAATTCGGACATTACTTATGTATGGCCTGATATAAGAAACTGTGAAACTGGTCTTAATAGAGTGTGGATCAATGAGTGAGAAATATGAAGAAGTTTCAGGACTTCAAGTGAGAGACTGAAAATATTACTAATAATGCTGAATATTACTAATGATACCAATTGACGAAAATTTTTAATTTAAAGCAAATCATTTACAAGAAACAATTCAACGTAGTTGTATGGTAAGAAGCTTGCTTCCCAACCACATGGTTTCGGGTTCAGTCAAACTGCGTGGCGCTTTGGGCAAGTGTCTTCTCCTGTAGCCTCGGTCCGACCAAAGACTTGTGAGTGGATTTGGTTGACGAAAGCTGAAAGAAGCTCGTTGTATATGCGTGTTTGTGTGTCTGTCTGTTTTCCTCCACCAACGCTTGATAACCGGTGTTGGTGTGTTTACCTCCCTGTTACTTAGCAGGTCTGGAAAACAGCTCGATAGAATAAGTACAAGGTTTTAAGAAAATAAGTCCTGGGGTCGATTTGTTCGATAAAAACCCTTTAAAAAAACATAGTTGCCCAACTCATTCAGGAAAAACAGCAACCCTAATTGAATTGCCCGATATCAAAATTTAAAAGAAGTAGGTTGTTGTTTGTGGCGGATTCTATGGCACTTCTCGACTTGTAATAAACAAACTTGCACCCATTAAATATCACCGACTAAATAATGGGCTGGACTTCAGAAATGAATAAATGTACATGAGAAATGTTCCTGAGTTCAAATTCCGCCGAAGTCGAGTTTGCCTATCATCCTTTCGGGGTCGATGACATTAGTACCGTTTCAGCACTGGGATCGATGTAATCAACTTACACCTCAGCAACACCACGGCATTTCTCGCTTTATGCCAAAATTTAAAACCAATATTACCGGCTTTTTTTTTAAAAAAAAGGAGGAGGGAGGGGTAACTGCTAGAAGTGTTGGCAGACATTTCGTTTGTCTTTATGCTCTGATCTCAAATGAGTCGATAAAAGTAAACTTCAGTTGAGCACTGAGATCTAGTTAAACTGATTCAAAAAAATCTGCTTTTTTTATGAGTAAGTAAAAAAATCTGAAAATCGGTTATATTAATGTAGTTTTCCAATCTTACTACTATGAAGGCATGATGCTATGGAGAAACAATTGGAAGGAAAAGTTACAGAGATTTAAAAATCGATAAAACTGTGTATTTTTAGCCAATAGCGAGACAGAAATTTTCTGCGTTTAGCGGTGTCACCTGTGGAATTTATAGTTTAGCGTCTGTGAAATGACCCGTTCATTGTAGGTTTCTAAATAAACAGTAATACCTAATAAAATCAACGTGTATCATCTTACTGTTTCTTTTGTGTCTTCATTGATTTCTATAGTGCTTTGTATGTTTTTATTATTTTTTAAAAATTTGTTATATTTGTCTGCATGTGTTTATGTGTATTTCAGTATTATATATATCTGTCATGTATTTGTGTACATCATTAATATGTAAGTGCATGTGGATGTATGCATTCATATATAAGTTTATATGCACATTTATGCATTCATATATATGTGTGTGTGAAAAGGGGGCTTCTGTCTCCCAAACTACAAAGCTGAGTAACGTTTTCATGCTTGTATTTTTGTCAACAAAGAATTTATCCCAAAGAAAAGAATACCTGCATCTTAAATGTTTTTGCATGCAGAATTTTAAAATGATGTCAAATTATCTGTATCACCCACAGTTTATCTGTTTCACGCCTAATTTAAATTTTCATGAATAGAATTAACCTAGTGAAATCATAAATCCAGCTATCTGAGTCAATGAGTCTCTGAAGCTTGTCAACGCTGAGTCGATGAGTCACCAGTGCTTTGTCAGTACTGTGCTTGAAGTGTAGGTGTGCGGTTGTGTACTAAGTTCACATATTCCATTCACCTTCATAATACCAAGAAACTGTATAAACTTCGCAAACAACTTTTGCTATATTTGCTGTGACTTAACATTCGAGTCACAAAGACGGCATTTCACGCTATTGATTAAAAAGTGCTACATGTATTATTTTGATTGCAAAGTGGGTGACCAGAATAAAATCTGGGCCGGATGTAATGAATCTCGTGGTGTGATGAATCAACACACAACAACGTGGGGCACAGACGCGAGTGGAGTGAAACACAACACAGCGTGTGGTTGTCATGGTAACAAGCTGTTAATGCCTCAAATGACATCAGATTCTTTAATTTATGAAATAAGATAATTGGTTGATCGTCATCAAAATTCAGTGTTGCATCGATACACCAAAATTGAAAATAATCTGAGCAACATTAAAGGGGACTGATCTTGTGAATCAGTTTAACTAGATCCGAGCACTGGGGTCGATATAACTAACCCCTGAAATTGCTGGCCTGCCCCAAAATTTGAAACCAATATTACTACATTAATAGAATATAAACAGCAAAAATGTTGGTTACGAAGAAAAGTGAACCTACTCGTATAGAAATATCAAAACAACTCCTAAGTGACATGGAAAGCAAACATGCAAAAAAAAAAAAAAAAAGGAAACATCACTTGCGAAATTTGATCGCAAAAATCACTTCAACACCAACAAAAAAATCTTATCTTTTTCAATCACTGGACAACGACATTGCTGTGGCATCGACTTCGAGGGTTTAGAGAAACAAATCGATTCCTGCAGTTATTTTTTTGAGTCTGGTACTTTCTGGTACTTTTATTTTATTGTTTCTTTTTGCCGAACCGCCAAGTTAAGCAAACCAACAGCAGTTGTCGAACGGCTGGGGAGAAGGACAGACACAAATCGAAAAATATCTAAACACACACACACATACAAACACACACACACACACACACATACACACACACACACACACACACACACACACACACACACACACACACATACACACACATACACACACACACACACACACACACACACACACACACACACACACACACACACACAGATATATATATATATATTTATAGCTGACGATGACGACGAGGAGAAATTTGCTACAAGCTTCAATGACAATAATGAGCTGATATCCGAAAGCTTTTGTATTTTTCCTTTCTTTTCCTTTTTTACAAAATGACATTTGTTGAATCCGGAACACGGCCCGCACCTTATATAAATAACTAAAATTGCCCATTCACATCTGCGATAAAATGATATGTGTGTTTTTTTGGTCAAGTACATAAAACAGTGTGATCCTTTCAGATAAGTCTAGCAACAATTTTATATTGTCTAAATGAGCGGCAAAGATAACGTTTTTTATAAAATTTAAATGTACACAATAGGCTGTGTGGTAAGAAGTTTGCTTCACAACTACATGATTCCAGGTTCAGTCCCACTGTATGGCACTTTGGATACGTATTTTCAACTATAACCTCGGACCGACCAAAGTCTTATGAGTGGATTTAGTAGAAAAAACTGCAAAGATCCTGTTATATATATATATATATATATATATATATATATATATATATATATATATATATATATATATATATATATATATATATGTGTGTGTGTGTGTGTGTGTGTGTGTGTGTGTGTGTGTGTGTGTGTGTGTGTGTGTGTTTGTCCCCCCACCACCGCTTGACAATCGATGTTGGTGTGTTTACGTCCCCGTAACCTAGCGATAGAATATATACCAGGTTTTAAAAATATAACTCCTGGGGAGATTTTGTTTCACTAAAACCCTTCAAGCTGGCTTGTGTGTGTGTGTGTGTGTGTGTGTGTGTGTGTGTGTGTGCGCGCGCGCGCGCGCGCGTGTTTATGGTGTTTTCTTTCGGTTTCCCTCTATCAAGTCGACTCATACACTCAAAAGGCTTTTGTCATTCTGGAACTATGTGTGTTTGGGAAGTATACTTCTTGTCACACAGCCATACCTAGTTAGATGACGGATGGAAAACACGAAAACACTCATGACCGTTTCAAGTGGGAAAAGAGACGAAGAAAACCACAATATGTGATACCTTGCCCCCCTCAGTGTTTAAAACAGGATGTTAAAGGCAACATGGACTGAGTGGTCGTGTTTAGCCGGGTGACATATTAAATCTACCATCAAACAGTTAAGAAAATACGTACCATATTATCCACAATAGTAATAATCTTATTTCAAATTTAACGCAAAGTCACCGGGTTGTTGGAAGTGATTGTTGATTACTTAAGTGATATCAGCACTTATTCGATAAAAGAAACATTGGAGGAATGTTAAAATCGATGGTATTTGTAAAATAAATAATAACATTTTCAAATTTTACACAATTTTTGAAGGGGGAAGAATAGTTGATTAAATAGATCCTAATACTTGACAGGTATTTTATTTTATCGACTCCGAGAGGATAAAAGGTAAAGTGTATCTCGGGGTTGGGGGCTAAGTCTATTGCATTGCCCCCCCCCCCCCCGTGCTCAACTGGTACTTATTTTATCGATCTTAAAGGGTGAAAAGCCAAGTCGACCTCGGCGAACTTTGAACTCAGAACTTAGATATGGACGAAATGCCACTAAGTATTTCGTCCGGCCACAAGGCCTGAAAATCTGGTGGTAAGGGCTAGTCAATAATAATAATAATAATAATAATAATAATAATAATAATAATAAAAATATTCAGACAAATACAGAACACCAGGACTTACAAATATATATAACATACAGAAAATTGCACTACTGGGCACTGCACACATCCTACGCAAAACACTTTCAATACAGTAACCATAAGAGCATCACAGCAACCCACAGCACGTACCCAAGGCACACAGAGCTGCGCTCGGTAGTGAAGTGAAAGCACGCTATAAAAATAAGACTACGGAATAATAATAATAATAATAATAATAATAATAATAATAATAATAAAAATGATGATGGTGATGATGATGATCATGATGATGATTTTGTTATTAACCACAACGTGTTTGCAAATGAATCGCAGACGTTTACCAGACTATACAATACAATGTGATATGTGATATGAAGCAGGGTACAAGAAGAAGAAGAAGAAGAAGAAGAAGAAGAAGAAGAAGAAGAAGAAGAAGAAGAAGAAGAAGAAGAAGAAGAAGAACAACAACAACAACAACAACAACAACAACAACAACAACAACAACAATAAGAAAAATGATAACAGCAAGAGTTAACCAACCTGAAAGACTTGCAACTAATATCCAACCATATATACTCAATATAAAGAACTTCGTGCAGTATATATTTTGCATTTGTGTTGCCATATTAGCAAGTAGCAAAACAAGAACACCACAAGCCTAAGTACTATGGGTGCGTTTTCTTGTCTTTGAATCTGATGACAAATCTCTATTATAAAAATCTGAAGTGATACACTTAAATTTATTCAAGAGCCTTCTCTATTTTTCACATTATTCATTTATACTTCCGTTCATGCACCTGCAAGCAGACGCATGCGCATTTTTGTAGCTCGCGTTTTTATAATACTTAATAAAACTTCCTGTACAACATCAAGTAGGTATGTTTTGAAAAGCGCGTATGTATTTCTTCTTATATCTAGCTACACATAAGAAAAAGAAAATTATCGGACATATCTGCCGGTATCGAATTTTTAGTGAATATTTTCGTGGTTTACTCATAATATATATATATTGATAATATTCTATCTACATATATATACTATGTGGATGCTATTCTATCAGTTTTATTGTACCTCTGTGGATGTTCCTTATTGCAGTCTTGGGTTGACGTTGTGGTTGGAATGTTAGTCAGAAATAGGCGGAAGCTCCTCATGCCTCATATGTATGTATGTATGTATGTATGTATGTATGTATGTATGTATGTATGTATGTATGTATGTATGTGTGCATATATTTATGTATGTATAAGTGTATGTATGTAATAATGCATGTGTGTGTGTGTGTGTGTGTGTGAAAAATATATATGAATATATTTCATATCTATTCATATATATCATCCAAGCAGTGTCCTCTTGAAGCACATGTATTGCTCCAGTATTATAATCCAGTATATAGTTGCTGTTGTTGTATTGATGTTAGATGCATATCAGAGTTGAAAATTCTAGACAAAACTTCAGACGATGGGTCGTGTTAGACGCAGCACTAGCTACTGCAAAGGAGAGTATATCAACTGACAGCTTTTCGGTGCGTTCAAAAATCACATACCTCCACCCCCAATTTACCATGACAAGTTAGGGCCCGGGATACTATAAACGGAGGCATGACATGTCGCTTAGTCAAATTCGCCCATTATTTACTCCACAAATGTTTCGTCGTCAATGCTGCACTTGGCCATATTACTTGTTTCAACGTAAGTGTAATATATATATATATATATATATATATATATATATATATATATATATATACAAACTATGCCATTTAAATCCCAAATAATGCCAAGTATCTCTGCTAGTATC
>NC_142928.1:139739729-139742229 GCF_046866305.1 Octopus bimaculoides
GTTTCCAAAGGAATTTTTGTGCACTCTTCATCTAAAACAATCTTCAGTTCGTGTTGTGATGATGGTGGAGGATATCGATTCCTTACTTGTTTTTCTAAAATGCACCATAATCGTTCTATAGTATTGAGATCTGAAAACTGTGGTGGCTAGATAAGATGTTCAACTTCACCAGAATGTTCCTCGTGCCATTCAGTAACAACTGTACCTGTGTGAATTGTTGCATTATCATCCTGAAAAATTGCTTTTCCCTCCGGAAACAGTTCCGCAACCATAGGATGAATTTGATCAGATAAAATGCTTAAATAGTCATGACTATTAATTCTGCCATGGAGGGAAACCATTATGCCGGCGGATTTCCAAGATATATCAGGTCATCCCATAAGTTCTGACCGAATTTTGAAGAAAGAAAACAAGTGATCAAATGTTATATTTAATTGAAATTCAATCATCAATGTACTTTCCCTGATTATATATGACTTCCTTCCATTTATTTACAAGCTTTTTAATCCCATCAATGTAAAACTCTTTGGGTTTCAAAGCGAAGAACTCTGAAATGCCAGTTTCGACCTCCTCCTGGCTTGCGAAACAAATGGTAGTCTGAAGGGCAAGGTCAGGAGAATAAGTTGGAAGAGGAATTTTTTCCCAACCAAGCTGTTTGATCTTCTGTGATGTGACCTTTGCAGTGTGGGGTCGCGCAGTGTCCTGATGAAAAATCACTCCTTTTTGATTCACTAAAGCGGGTCTTTTTTGTTGAAAGCTTGGTTCAAACGCTCTAATTGCTGACAGTAGACTTGAGCATTGATTATTGCATTAGGTGGTAACAATTCAAAGTGAATTACTCCTTTGCAATCCCACCAGATAGAGAGAAGAACCTTTTTCCCATGAAGTTCCCTTCTCGGTTGTGGTTGAGCTTTTTCCCTTTTACCAAGCTACGACATTTTACATTTCGATAGAAGATCCATTTTTCGTCACCAGTCACAAATCTATCCAAAAAGGATGAAATGAGTTTGCAAGAATGGAGAGAAGAGCAGATGTCAATTCGGGATTTGCGGTTTCTTTCCGACAATTCATGAGGCACCCACTTTCCAAGTTTAGGAACCTTTCCAAGTTGTTGAAGATTACGATGAACAGTTGTATGGTTTGAACTAAGCTTTATCGCCAATTCTTCAACTGATAATGCAGGATTTTCTTCAAGTAATGCCTCAAGGAGCTTATCATCAAACTCAACTGGACGTCCTGTTCGATCTTCATCTTAAGGGCTGAAATCTCAACTTCTGAATTTTTCAAACCATCTGCTGCAAGTTCTTTCATTCAAGCATTCTTTCCCATAAACTGAGTGCATGCTTCGAGTCGCTTCGGCTGCAGAGTTTCCTTTTTCTTTTTGTACTCATAAAGCATTATGTGCCTTAAATGAGCTTAACATACTTCCATGTTAGAAAGGGTTTTAATCAAAGAAATTTTCTATTATTTTGTAAAATAATATTTAATTAGTTTAAATGTACACAAATGCATAAAATAATTTTTAATTCCATTAGACATTCTATATATTACAAAGGCGAGGATTGTAAGTCCGCAGCCTCCGCCAGTCTCTCCTGGTGTCGATAGTCTTTTCTATTGTCTGCTCGTCTTTTCGAGCAGTCCTCTTGTCTTTCCAAGATGCCTTACCGTCTTTCCGGTTTGTCAGTGGCTACCTACCACAATGTCTTAGATGTCTTGCAAACAACTCGCACATGCAAGTGCTACCAGTCGAGAACTCCGCATACCGGAAGCCAGAAAATGTATGGGATCATCAGGAGAGAATGCGCGCCGTTTCGGCGCCAACCTCTCGAAGGCATCAATGCGCACCGGCCCCCCTCACTGATATAAAGCCCCGCTTGCTAGATCAACTGGCTATTAAAAAAAGCTCAATATTTCTCTAGCCATCGCTCATCGTCTCTTTTTAACCAAATCCAGTGGCTAGCCTTCTCCACTGTAGCTTGGATATCACCCATGGTGGTATTTGCCTTACGATGAGTTAGGCCTAACGATAACAGCAGTTGTTTCACACTGTGTCCAACAAACCCTCTACATCCAACTTCGATTGGAAAATGCTCCGCTTTCCAGCCTGCGTCTTCACATTTCTCGAGGAGGTTTACATAACAGTCAAACTTTCGAGCCGGAGCGGCGTCCATGTTATCTTCATGAGGAGCCTTTATTTAACTCGACTAGATTTACAACTTTCCTTCTTTCACACCACATTAAAATGTCCGGTTTTTCCGTAATTGGGATGGGAAAGAATCCCTGGCACCCAGGTAAATCTGCAGTCACTTCCCAATAACCGTTTCACTTTTCATCTCTTACAGGAAGTTTCTTACTCTTCTTCTTGAAACGGATCCGCTGTCCTGAGCGCACGAAGGTAATAAAATTTCTAGATGGTACTTTCAACGGTTTTTTTTCTCAGTGTTGTTGAGATGAATTTGGGTCTTCATAGCATTGAAGATAACCTTCAGGATCAGGTTGT
>NC_142928.1:139747229-139752229 GCF_046866305.1 Octopus bimaculoides
CACACACACACACTCACACGCACACACACACACACACACACACACACACACACACACACACACACACACACACACACACACACACACACACACACATATATATATATATATATATATATATATATATATATATATTCGCAGACTTAAACTCTTACAAGCTTATTAACATAGAAACTGGATCCTTCGATGATATTATGTTTGGTACTGGATAATTAAAACTTAAATCTTTTATTACCCATTTTTTTTCATATTTATTACAAAATGCTTAGCGGTATTTCGTCCGGCTTTACGTTTTGTGTTGAAGTGATGCCGGGGGTAACTTTGCCCTTCGTTCTTTGGGTTCGATGAAATAAATACCCGTTGAGCATTGGGGTCGATGTAATTGACAATCCCTCTCTCTCCCAAAATTCCAGGCCTTGTGCCTAGAGTAGAAAAGATTATTTTCACATTTATTTTTAATAAACGAAGTAAATAATTATAGTAACACGTCGATAACGTATTAACGCAATTATTTTTTTATTTCAGAAATCCTATGATATTGTAAATAGTATGTGAAGAAAAAAAATGACCGCCTTCTTCGTTTCCTTTAGTATAGATAACTGGGTTCTTCCTGCGGAGATTCTGTAGTAGAATCACTCTCAGAAATACTCTTAGAATTACTCGCAGAACCACGACTATTGACTGGCGGGCAATTTTCTTTGTTGAGCATGGCTTCCTGAAAGTAGAAATAAATTGCGTAGTACTGATTATATTTTAAACTAGGTATTAATATAATATATTTTATTATTCAGAAAGAGAGCACTTTTTAAACAAGATATCTAAAGATCTTTGCAAATCAAAAATGAGAGTTTTTAATTTCATTTGTTACCTTATTTAATTTTTCTTAGGACAATTATGTTGTAGCCAAAGTTTGAATTCTATAATTTCATAAATTAATGTTTTACCGTAACGAAACACAGTGGGTGACAAAGTTATGCAATTAATAACTAACTCCTTCGTGTAAGTATTTTCATGGTATAAGCATTCTGACATTATTTCTCTTTACTATAGATAGAATTCTTTTAACTAGTTTGTCCGGAATCATTTTAGATATCACATATTATACACAGGATTCGAGAACTCCCTAGTGTTTTCAGTCATAAGAAAGCGTCGTCTAGCTCTTGCTGGACGTTTAATGAGACACAGTGAAACTGATGTGAGAGTCCTGTTCTGCCCCTACTCATAGGCATGGTCACCCAAATCTGATCCTCTTGAAAATCATTGAGGAAAATGTTGGACTACATGGCAGTGTCTTGATGAACGCGATACATGGAGGAACTTCATAGTATCAACAATTAGATTTAGATTGATTTTAAAATAAAAAAGCAAGATTTCTTTTAAATGTACAATACTGCAATATATATGAATATTTCGTCACGTTGTTTGTCTCTTATACTTCATGAAATACATCTACATTTCAGTCTTCATTAAGAGACTGTCGTGTAACGATAAACATGTATATCATGTCATCTTATCACAGACGGAAAAAGCGACGAGCGTTATATATTCTTGTTCTTCATGTTCTATTTTCAAATCCCACTAGAATCAACGTTACCTTTAAACCCTTCGGGGTCGATGAAACAAACAGCTAGTCAAGAGCTGTCGGTACTTTTTGTTTATCTCACCTCCATTAAAAAATTGCCATTAAAAAAAATTGGGTTATCTCCCCACTAAAAAATCGACTTAATGTGGCTATAAGAGTTTGGATTAAAAGAGTCAGATGCTTTTGATTCAATACTTCAACTCATTGTTTGACGTTTGGCCTCCTCAATAGGCATGCTATGATTTGTTATAAAAATATTATCAGGCGTAGGAGTGGCTGTGTGGTAAGTAGCTTGCTTACCAACCACATGGTCCCGGGTTCAGTCCCACTGCGTGGCATCTTGGGCAAGTGTCTTCTACTATAGCCTCGGGCCGACCAATGCCTTGTGAGTGGATTTGGTAGACGGAAACTGAAAGAAGCCTGTCGTATATATGTATATATATATGTATGTGTGTATGTGTTTGTATGTCTGTGTTTGTCCCCCCAACATCGCTTGACAACCGATGCTGGTGTGTTTATGTCCCCGTAACTTAGCGGTTCGGCAAAAGAGACCGAAAGAATAAGTACTAGGCTTCCAAAGAATAAGTCCTGGGGTCGATTTGCTCGACTAAAGGCGGTGCTCCAGCATGGCCACAGTCAAAAGACTGAAACAAGTAAAAGAAAAGTAAAAGAAAAAGATTCATTGAGATGTTTAATTTTTTTCAGTTTTCATGTTTATTAATTTTTCAGTTTCCATGGTTATTAATTTTTCTGTTTTCTTTTGTTTCATTGAGGGTTAAACAATTTTTTTTAGTTGAGGGAGATGACCCAAAATACCGATATTCCTCGTAAAACGGGAGAGATAACCCAATTTTTTTAATGGGGGTGCGATAACCAAAAAGTATCGCTAACTATTACTGTTATAGTACTTTTTTTTATTTTCTTCGAGAAAAAGGTAAATTTGAGTGAAAATATTTTAAAGTTACGAAACTAAGCGGCATGACTTACCGCCCTAGTTCTACAATAGCAAGCGCATTTCTTGCTACAAGCGACACTCGTAGAAAGTTTACAAAGTGCTACCATGCATCTAGTGGAGCATCCACCAGAAAAGAATACTGCTTCTACTCCAACACACAGCGCCAATGATATCAACATCAATTTTAAAGTTAAAGAAACCATTTTCTGCAAAAAAAAAAAGAAAAACAGAACACACTACAATTAATACAACTATACGATAATATTCCTGCATATTCAAATATAAGTTTAAACTTTCTGCTACCTCATATATTAATTTTAAAAAAAACAAGGTAGGATGTTTTCCACAGTTTACTGTAGCTAGTTTAATGTTTTGACATGCAGGTGAGCCCTTCCCACTCCCACCTACTTTCTCGCTTCTGTAACAGATGATGGAAGCGGCAGCGAAAGTGCTGTTTTCTGATTGGCTGAAAATTCTGAAAATTATCAAACTTTGAACATCTGTAACATTTTCATAAAGTTTTTCTAGAATAAATGAATAACAAATTCGGATTCAGCGTCAAAAATTACAGCTATATGATACATTAAAAATGTTTTTTAAAGAGTTAGACATGCACTGACGATAACCACAAAGATCCCACGCATATACATACATGCATACATACATACATACATACATACATACAGACAGACAGACAGACAGACAGACAGACAGACAGGCATACGCACACACACACACACACACACATACACACACACACACACACACACACACACACACACACACACACACACACACACATGAAACACTATGTTTTGTTAGTAAATGCTTAAAAGAGAATCTGGATAAACTGGGATTTTCAGAAAGAGAAATTGTCCGGTTAATTCGTACATTACGAGTGCAATCTGTGAGTAGAACAGTAAAAATATACAACACTTTTCTCAAGTTCCAAATGTGAATTTGTCTGTATTATCTATATCCCAAAGATGGAGCTTTGTATCTTTGTTGGAAACCGGCTCCCTCCTCAGTGGAAGATTTATAATAATTAAGAAATAGAAGAAGCACATAATGCATAGTACTATGACCACTTCCTAAACTCGATAAGTCCTTAAAAACTTTCCAAGAGGTTCCTGTGCACGAATTTGTTTTGAGCGAGTAAAGTGCCGCACAACACTGAACCCACTTTCAGTACAATGAGCTATAAAACTAGTGGCACAACAGGGGTTGAGACGCCCGGAAACCATCTGCACTTCAGACTTTGTTCTTTTCTTGATACAAGTTTCCCTTCTACTAGAAGGAAATTCTTTCGACACTAGAGGCCCTATATTCCCGATGGTTGACGTGGCATTTAACTCATAGCTGGGACCCGATTAGATGCTACCCCTCCGGGTCAGAATACACGTGGGAACAATAATTTTTTAGCAAACAAACCCTCAGCTTTCACGACATAGTTTGATGCATTCAGTAGTAACATATCATGTAGGCCGAAATGTTCTTCCTATTCCTAACTATATAAATATGAAAATGCAAATGTTTAAAATTAAATCCGCCTATGCAATAGATCCTAGAACTTTTTCTTTGTAAGCCGAGTACTTATTCAATCGGTATCTTTTGCCGAACCCCGCTATATTTACAAGGGCGTCAACACATCAACATCGGTTGTCAAGCGATGGTGGGGGGAAAACACAGACACAAAGGTACACATACATGAATATATATAGATATTGGTATGTATATATATATGTGTGTTAGAAGGTTTGGAGGTGATGTACAGATATTATATGTTAGAAAAAATAATGTATTCAGAGATCTGGATGGTTGTACATATACAAATATCTGTTTATATACAACCATCCAGACCTCTGAATACCTTATTTTTTCTAATATATATATATATATATATATATAGTGAGAATTTATAAGCAAACAAAAGACGAAGACGGGTGTGTAAACAATAAACAGATGTATTAGTTTAACGCTCGGGAAGTTAGAAAGTCTTTTACGTTTCAAGCCTACGCTCTTCGACAGAAAGGAACACACAAATAAACAGGGAGAGAAAATAAAATATATATAAAATAAAATATAGAATAATATATATGTATATCTGTAATATAATATGCGACAATTATTCGGTTGCTATAATAATTGTCACATATTATATTACAGATAAATTCCTCTATTTGCATAATATCGAGGTCTCTTTCATTCTTTTGTTGTCTTACCATTACTATTAATATATATATACATACATATATATATATGACGGGCTTCTTTTAGTTTCCGTCTACCAAATCCACTTACAAGGCCTTGTTCGGTCCGAGGCTATAGTAGAAGACACTTGCCCGGCGTGCTACGGATTGGGACTGAACCCAGTGCCATGTGGTTGGGAAGCAAGCTGCATACCACACAGCCACGCCTGCGCCTATATGTATATGATTGTATGTATGTATGTATGTATAAAAC